>NW_028270159.1:52472157-52772157 GCF_037043375.1 Chiloscyllium plagiosum
GAGGGGGGGAAGGGGGGAGGGGAGAGAGGGGAGAGAGGGGGAGGGGAGAGAGGGGGAGGGAGAGGGGGGTGGAGAGAGGGAGGGGAGAGGGGGGTGGAGAGAGGGAGGGGAGAGGGGGGGTGGAGAGAGGGAGGGGAGAGGGGGTGGAGAGAGGGAGGGGAGGGGGGGGTGGAGAGAGGGAGGGGAGGGGAGAGGGGGGGGAGAGGGGGGGGAGAGGGGAGGGGGAGAGAGGGAGGGAGGGGGAGGGGGAGAGAGGGAGGGGGGGAGAGAGAGAGGGGGGGGAGATAGAGGGGGGAGAGGAGGGAGAGGGGGGAGAGGAGGGGGAGGGGGGAGAGAGGGGGGAGGAGGGGGAGGGGGAGAGAGGGGGGAGAGGAGGGGGAGGGGGGGAGAGGAGGGGGAGGGGGAGAGGGGGAGAGAGGGAGGGGGGGAGAGGGAGGGGGGAGGGGGGAGAGGGAGGGGGGGAGAGAGGGAGGGGGGGAGAGAGGGGGAGAGGGAGGGGGGGAGGGGGGAGAGAGGGAGGGGGGGAGGGGAGAGGGGGGAGAGGGGGAGAGGGAGGTGGAGAGAGGGGGGAGAGGGGGGAGGGGAGAGGGAGGTGGAGAGAGGGAGGGAGGGGGGGTGGAGAGAGGGAGGGGAGGGGGGGTGGAGAGAGGGAGGGGAGGGGGTGGAGAGAGGGAGGGGAGAGGGGGGGGAGAGGGGAGGGGAGAGAGTGAGGGAGGGGGAGAGAGGGAGGGGGGAGAGAGAGAGGGGGGGGAGATAGAGGGGGGAGAGGAGGGGGAGGGGGAGAGGAGGGGGAGGGGGAGAGGAGGGGGAGGGGGAGAGAGGGGGGAGAGGAGGGGGAGGGGGAGAGAGGGGGGAGAGGAGGGGGAGGGGGAGAGAGGGGGGAGAGGAGGGGGAGGGGGAGAGGAGGGGGAGGGGGAGAGAGGGGGGAGAGGAGGGGGAGGGGAGAGGAGGGGGATGGGGAGAGAGGGGGGGAGGGGAGAAAGGGAGGGGGAGAGGGGGGGAGAGGGAGGGGGGGAGAGGGGGGGGAGGGGGGGAGAGAGGGGGGGAGAGGGAGGGGGGGAGGGAGGGGGGGAGAGAGGGGGAGAGGGAGGGGGGGAGGGGGAGAGAGGGAGGGAGAGAGGGGGAGAGAGGGAGGGGGAGAGGGGGAGAGGGAGGGGGGAGAGGGGGGAGAGGGAGGGGGGGAGGGGGGAGAGAGGGAGGAGAGAGGGGGAGAGAGGGAGGGAGAGAGGGGGGGAGGGGAGAGGGGGGAGAGGGGGAGAGGGAGGTGGAGAGAGGGAGGGGAGGGGGGGTGGAGAGAGGGAGGGGAGGGGGGGTGGAGAGAGGGAGGGGAGAGGGGGGTGGGAGAGAGGGAGGGTGGAGAGAGGGGGGTACAGAGGGGGGGAGAGAGAGGGGGGAGAGGGGGGGGAGAGAGGGGGGGGGGGCAGAGGGGAGAGAGGGGGGAGAGAGGAGGGGGGTGGAGGTGGGAGGGGAGAGGGGGGGAGTGGAGAGAGGGTGGGGGGAGGGGAGAGAGAGTGGGGGAGAGGAGAGTGGGGGGGATAGAGGGGGGGGAGGGGAGGAGAGGGGGGAGAGAGGGGTGGGGGGGAGAGGGGGGGAAGGGGAGAGAGGGGGGGTGGGGGGGAGAGAGGGGTAGGGGGGAGAGAGGGGAGGGGTGGGGGGTAGAGAGGGGAGGGGGGGGGGATAAGGGGGGAGAGAGGGGGAGGGGGGGGAGAGGGAGAGGAGGGGATAGAGGGGAGGAGGGGAGATGGGGGGGAGGAGGGGAGAGAGTGGGGGGGAGGAGGGGAGGGGGGGAGAGTGGGGAGCGAGGAGGGAGGGGAGAGAGGGGAGAGGAAAGAGGGGGGGAGAGGGGGGGGAGAGGAGAGGGGGGAGAGAGGGGGGGAGAGGAGGGAGAGAGGGAGGGGGGGGGAGGGGGGAGAGAGGGTGGGGGGGAAGGTGGGAGAGGGGGGTGGAGGGTGAGGGGGGGGTGGAGGGTGGAAGGTGGGAGAGGGGGGTGGAGGGGGAGAGGGGTGGTGGGGGGGAGGGGGGTGAGAGGGGGGGAGGGGGAGAGAGAGCGGAGGGGTGGGGGTGGGGGGAGGGGGGAGAGAGGGAGAGGGAGTTGGGAGAGGGAGGTGGGGGGGGTGGAGGGGGGAGAGGGAGGTGGGGGGGTGGAGGGGAGAGGGAGGTGGGGGGGTGGAGGGGGAGAGTGAGGTTGCGGGGGAGAGGGGAGACGGAGGTGGGGGGGAGGGGAGGGGGAAGAGGGAGGGGGGAGGGAGGGGGAAGAGGGAGGGGGGGGAGGGGGAAGAGGGAGGGGGGGAGGGGGAAGAGGGAGGGGGAGGGGGAGAGGGAAGGGGGAGGGAAGGGGGAGGGGGGGGAGGGGAAGAGGGAGGGGTGAAGAGGGAGGGGGAGGGGGAAGGGGGGAGGGAAGGGGGAAGGGGGGGGAGGGAAGGGGGAAGGGGGGGAGGGAAGGGGGAAGGTGGAAGGGGGGAGGGGGGAGGGGGAAGGGGGGGAGGGAAGGGGGAAGGTGGAAGGGGGGAGGGGAAGAGGGAGGGGGAGGGGGAGGGGGGAGGGGGAAGAGGGAGGCGGGGAGGGGAGGGGGGAGGGGGAAGTGTGAGGGGGAGGGGGGAAGGGGGAAGAGGGAGGGGGGAGGGGAAGAGGGAGAGGGGGGAAGGGGGAAGAGGGAGGGGGGAGAGGGAGGGGGAAGAGGGAGAGGGGGGAGGGGGAAGAGGGAGAGGGGGGAAGGGGGAAGAGGGAGGGGGGGAGAGGGAGGGGGAAGAGGGAGAGGGGGGAGGGGGAAGAGGGAGAGGGGGGAAAGGGAGGGGGGGAGGGGGGAAAGGGAGGGGGGGGAGGGAGCGAGGGGAGAGGGAGGAGGGGGAGGGGGGGACGGTGGGGAGGGGGGAGAGAGGAGGGAGGAGGGGGAGGTGGGGAGAGGGAGGGGGAGCGGGGGGGAGGGGTGAGAGGGAGGGGGGAGGGGGAAGAGGGAGGGGGAGAGGGGGAAGAGGGAGGGGGAGAGGGGGAAGAGGGGGGGGGGAGAGGGGGAAGAGGGAGGGGGAGAGGGGAAGAGGGAGGGGGAGATGGGGAAGTGGGAGGGTGAAGAGGGAGGGGGAGGGGAAGAGGAGGGGGAGGGAGGGAGGGGGAAGATGGGGGAGGGGGGAGGGGGGATGATGGGGGAGGGGGGAGAGGGAGGGGGGAGGGGGGAAGAGGGAGGGGGGAGGGGGGAGGGGGGAGAGGGAGGGAGGGGGGGAGAGGGAGGAGGGGGAGGGGGGGAGAGAGGAGGGGGAGGGGGAGAGGGAGGAGGGGGAGGGGGGAGGGGGGGAGGGGGGGGGGGGAGGGGGAGAGGGAGGAGGGGGGAGGGGGGAGGGGGAAGAGGGAGGGAGGGAGGAGGGGGAGGGGGGTAGAGGGAGGGGGGACGGTTGGGAGGGGGGAGAGGGAGGGGGGAGCGGGGGGGAGGGGTGAGAGGGAGGGTGGAGAGGGAGGGGGGTTGAGAGGGGGGGAGGGACAGGGGGAGTGTGGAGGGGCGAGGGGGTAGGGGGAGTGAGGGGAGAGGGAGGGGGGGAAGGGGGAGAGGGAGGGGGAGCGAGGGGGGAGCGTGAGGGGGAGGGGGGAGAGGGGGCGAGGGAGGGGGGGAGAAGGAGGGGGGGCGAGGGAGGGGGAGAGGGGGAGAGGGAGGGGGAGAGAGAGGGGGGGAGGGGGAGAGGGAGGGGGGGAGGGGGGGGAGGGAGCGGGGTGAGGGGAGGAGGAGGGGAGGAGGGGGGCAAGGGGGGGGAGGGGGAGAGGAGGGGGACGAGGGGGGTGGGGGAGGGGGAGAGGGAGGGGGGGCGAGGGAGGGGGCGAGGGGGGGGAGCGGGAGAGGGAGGGGGGAGGGGGAGAGGGAGGGGGGAGGGGGAGAGGAGGGGGGAGGGGGAGAGGGAGAGGGAGGGGGGGGCGAGGGGGGGGGGAGGAGGAGGGGGAGGGGGCCAAGGGGGGGAGGGGGAGAGGAGGGACGAGGGGGGTGGGGGAGGGGAGCGAGGAGCGGGAGGGGAGCGAAGGGGGAGGGGGAGAGGAAGGGGAAGGGGGAAAGGAAGGGGGGGGAGAGGAGGGGGAGTGGGGAGAGGGGGTGGTGGGGGGAGAGGAAGGGTAGGGAGGAGAGGAGGGGGAGGGGAGTGGGGGCGAGGGAGGGGGAGGGGAGAGGGAGGGAGCGCGAGGGGGGGAGGGAGCGGGGTGAGGGGAGGAGGAGGGGAGGAGGGGGGGGCAAGGGGGGGGAGGGGGAGAGGAGGGACGAGGGGGGTGGGGGAGGGGGAGAGGGAGGGGGGGCGGGGAGGGGAGAGGGAGGGGGGGGCGAGGGAGGGGGACGAGGGGGGGGAGCGGGAGAGGGAGGGGGGCGAGGGGGGGAGGGGGAGGAAGAGGGGAGGAGGGGGGCAAGGGGGGGAGGGGGAGAGGAGGGCACGAGGGGGGTGGGGGAGGGGGAGGGGGAGCGAGGGGGGGAGGAGGGTGGAGGAGGAGGGGGGAGAGAGGGGGAGAGGGGGAGGGGAGGGGGGAAGGGGGGAGGGGGAAGGAAGGGGAAGGGGGAAAGGAAGGGAGGGGGGCAGAGGAGGGGGAGGGGTGGAGGGGGGAGAGGAGGGGGAGTGGGGGAGAGGAGGGGGAGGGGTGGAGGGGGGAGAGGAGGGGGGAGAGGAGGGGGAGGGGAGGGGGGGAGGAGGAGGAGAGGAGGGGGGGAGGGGGAGAGGAGGTGGAGGGGGGAGGGGGAGGGGGAGAAGAGGAGGAGGGGGGAGGGGGGGAGAGGAGGGGGAGGGGGGGAGTGGGAGGGGGGAGAGGAGGGGGAGGGGGGAGTGGGAGGAGGGGGGAA
Source organism: Chiloscyllium plagiosum (assembly GCF_037043375.1). NCBI lineage: Eukaryota > Metazoa > Chordata > Chondrichthyes > Orectolobiformes > Hemiscylliidae > Chiloscyllium > Chiloscyllium plagiosum. The sequence goes on from NW_028270159.1 coordinate 52,476,956, forward strand.
TGGGAGGAGGAGGTGGGGAGGGGGAGGGACGGGGGGTAGAGGGGGAGGGAGGGGGGAGAGGGAGAGGGGGGGGAGAGAGGGAGGGAGGGCGGCTAGGGGGAGGGGGGAGGAGAGGGGGGGTGAGAGGGGGGGTGAGGCGGGAGGGGGGAGGAGAGAGGGAGGGAGGTGGGAGGGAGGGGAGAGAGGGAGGGAGGGGTGTGGGGAGGCGGGAGAGAGGGAGGGAGGGGGGTGGGGAGGGGGGAGAGGGAGGGAGGGGTGGGAGGGGGGAGGAGAGAGGGAGGGAGGGGTGGGAGGGGGGAGGAGAGAGGGAGGGAGGGGTGGGAGGGGGGAGGAGAGAGGGAGGGAGGTGGGTGAGGCGGGAGAGAGGGAGCGAGGAGGGTGGGGAGGCGGGAGGGAGGGAGGGGGGTGGGGAGGCGGGAGGGGGGCGAGGGAGGGAGGGGAGGGGGGAGAGGGAGGGGAGGGGGGAGAGGGAGGGGAGGGGGAGAGGGAGGGAAGGGAGGGGGGAGAGGCAGAGAGGGGAGGGGGAGAGGGAGGGAGGGGGAGGGGGGAGAGGGAGGGAGGGGGGAGAGGGGAAGGGGGAGAGGAGAGGAAGGGTGTGAGGGGGGAGAGGAGAAGGGGAGAGGAGAAGGGGGAGGGGAGGGGAGAGGAGAAGGGGGAGGAGAGGGGTTGAGGGGAGAGGAGGAGGGGGTGAGGGGAGAGGGGGAGGGGGAGAGGGGAGGGGAGAGGAGACGGGGGAGGCGAGGGGAGAGGAGAAGGGATGGGAAGGGGAGGGGAGGGGGGAGGGAAGGAGAGGGGAGGGGAGAGTGAGGTGGAGGGGACAGGGAGGGGAGGGAAGGGGAGAGGTGGGAGGGGAGGGGGAGGGGGAGGAGAGGGGGGAGGGGAGAGGGAGGGCGGGAAGGGGGGAGGGGGGAGGGAGAGCAGGAAATTGGGGGGGGAGGGGAGAGGGTGGGCGGGAAGGGGGGAGAGGGAGGGGAGAGGGGGAGAGGGAGGGTGGGGAGGGGGGAGGGAGAGCGGGAAGGGGGGGAGGGGAGAGGGAGGGCGGGGAGGGGGGAGGGAGAGCAGGAAATTGGGGGGGGAGGGGAGAGGGTGGGCGGGAAGGGGAGAGGGGAGGGGGAGGTGGGGAGGGGAGGGGAGAGGGGGGCGGAAAGGGGGGGAGGGAGGGCGGGAAAGGGGGAGAGGGAGGGGGAGAGGGGGAGAGGGAGGGTGGGGAGGGGGAGGGAGAGCGGGAAGGGGGGGAGGGGAGGGTGGGGAGAGGGGGGTTGAGAGAGGGGGGCGGGAAGGGGAGGAGAGGGGAGAGGGGGGACAGGGGGTGGGAGGGGACGGGGAGGGGGGAGAGGGTGGGAGGGAGAAGAGGGGGAGGGGAGAGGACTGGAAAGGGGGGAGGGGGAAGGGGAGCGGGTGTGAGAGGGGGAAGGGAAGCGGGTGTGAGAGGGGGAAGGGGAGCGGGTGTGAGAGGGGGGAGGAGAGAGGTTGGGAGGGGGAAGAGGGGGCAGGGGAGAGGGTGGAAGGGGGATGAGGTGGGAAGAGGGGAGAGGGGGTGGGGAGAAGGTAGGAGGGGGAAGACGGGATGGGGATTGGGTGGGAGGGGAGAGGGTGGGTGAGAAGAGGTGGGGGGGAGGGGAGAGGTTGGGGGAAGAGGTGGGAGGGGAGGGGGAAGGGAGAGGGTGGGGGAAGGGGAGGGGGAGGGGAGAAGAGGGGAGGGGGAGGGGATGGGGAAGAGGTGGGGGGAGGGGAGGGAGGGAGTGGGTATGAGGGAAGTTGGGAGGGGTGAGTAATGAGGGACGGGGTTAGGGGGAATGAGGAATCATCTCCACAAAGTGATAAATTAATAATTCCCCAGGTAGGGGCTATTCTTGGAGCTTGCGAGAAACTTTGTACAAATAAACATTGTAGTATGTGATAGCCCCTACCTGGGGAATGTTTATTTGTACAAAGTTTCTCCCAAGCTCCAAGAATATGACGTTGCATAAGTGGTGACACCTTGCCCCTTACTTTACACTCTCTGGCTGCCTTTGCCTTTCACTAAAGGCCTAGCCTAAACTGTTATTGTTGTTAACTAGTCACTGTCAAATTTCCACACCACCCTCCTCCTCTTTATCCCCCCTGGTGCACCTCCTGCTCCTTTGATATGATTACCATCAAACTGCTGAGCATCAACTATTACCTAATTGTGTAAACGGCTCCCACTCCTTGCCTCCTTTCATTAGCTATATTGTACACCCCTGCTCCAAAACCTACTCCTCAGTTCCCTTTGTTCTTGCAAACTATCATCATCAACATCCCTTTCCTCTCCAAAGTTGTACATGTTGTTTTTCAAATCAGTCCCCATCTTTCCCCAACCCTATGTTTGAACCCCCTCTCGTCATGTATTGACCCGTGCAAAGGCGCCTGATCAGAATCACAAGTGACAGCCTTTGTGACTGTGACCACGATATTCACCCCCATAGCTCCACAACCACTACTGCAGCCTCTGTTCATCATTGGATACAATTACCCACGTGGTCAGTAAATGCTGGCCCAGTCAATGATGCCCATATCTGGTGAATGAATGAATAAATCTGGAAGTTCCTCATCATAGAATCACAATGTTTACAGCTTAGAAAGAGGCTCACCCATGCTGACTCACAGGAACAGCTCATCGATTCTCAGTTCTCTGCCCTGCAATGTTTTCTCTTCAGATCATTCTTCAACTCTGTTTTGAAAATTGTGGTTGACCCTACTCCTGCTGAGCTTGCAAACAGTGCATTCCAAATCCCAGGTACTCAATTGAGCCGACCTCCACCATACTCCAGGCAGTGATTTCCAGATCCTAACTGAATTGACCCTGCCTCCAACATATTCTCAGACAGTGCATTCTGAATCCTAACCACTTGCTGTATTAAAAAGCTGTTCTTTGTGTCAAGATTTTTTTTATTAAACTGATCATCTAGTTCTTTATCTTTCCACAAATGAGAACTGGTCTGTGCAGACCCCACATTATTCTTGTCCAATACCTTTCCTCTGTTCTCCATTTGTTGAAGCAGACTCAATTGGTTTCATTTTTACTAGTCTAACTGCAGAAAGTCTGCAGATTTCTCATCCATTCCTGTTCCGTAACCTCTGATGTGTTCAAATAATCTATCCTTGCACCCCCCCGCCCCCCATCTATTTCTGAATGCCATGGTGCTTCTTGGCAATGTCATCTGAACACAAAGCCAGGTTCCATAAAGTGACAACCTCGCCGCACCTCTCTTGATTGCTCCTCTGCTTCAGTTTCTTTGATTCCTGCTATAAGCACTATGCTTTTGTTAGCCACATTTACTTCCCTGGCCACCATCTCAGACTGCAACCTCAGTGCTACATCTGAACACGGGTGAGCTTCTGGCCACATATCCTCTCCACCACCATTTGATAAAATGTCACAAAAAAGGTTATTTCAAAAATAGAAGGCTCACGGTATCCGGGGTAATGTAGTAGCATGGATTAATAATTGGTTCACACACGACAGAGTCAGAATTAGTTTTTTTTAGATCAAAAAGATCTGTGGGATGAGGTTCCCATGGATCAGTTCTAGAGCCTCCCTTAATTACTACATGTAAACTTGTAGGAGGGGGTAGACCTTAATGTATGCATATTTGCTGATGTTACGAAAACAGGTGAGCAGATAAGGAATCTGCAAGAGACTGAGGTAGGTTGAATGAGTGGGCAGAAACTTGGCGGATGAAGTTTAAGGTAGGAAAATGAGAAGTCATGAACTTTGGTAGGAAGAATCAAGCAGCAGTCTATAAATAGGGAAAGACTCCAAAAGTGTGCATCACAAAGGATTAAGGGTGTTCTTGTGCATGAAACACAAAGGCAGAGGCAGCAAGTAATTAAGCAGGCAAATGAAATTTAGGCCTTTATTGCACAGTGGTTTGGAAACTAAAAATTGGGAAGTCTTGTTACAATGTACAGTATTGGTGAGGCTACATTTGGAGTAATGTGTACAGGGCCCATATTTAAGGAGAAAGTGAGGTCTGCAGATGCTGGAGATCAGAGCTGAAAATATGTTGCTGGAAAAGCGCAGCAGGTCAGGCAGCATCCAGGGAACAGGAGAATCGACGTTTCGGGCATAAGCCCTTCTTCAGGAATGGGGAAAGTTTGTCCAGCAGGCTAAGATAAAAGGTAGGGAGGAGGGACTTGGGGGAGGGGCGTCGGAAATGTGATAGGTGGAAAGAGGTCAAGGTGAGGGTGATAGGTCAGACTGGGGTGGGGGCGGAGAGGTCGGGAAGAAGATTGCAGGTTAGGAAGGCGGTGCTGAATTCGATGGATTAGACTGAGACAAGGTGGGGGGAGGGGAAATGAGGAAACTGGTGAAATTCGAGTTCATCCCTTGTGGTTGGAGGGTTCCTAGGCGGAAGATGAGGCGCTCTTCCTCCAACCATCGTGTTGTTGTGGTGTGGCGATGGAGGAGTCCAAAGACCTGCATGTCCTTGGTGGAGTGGGAGGGGGAGTTGAAGTGTTGAGCCACAGGGTGGTTGGGTTGGTTGGTCCGGGTGTCCCAGAGGTGTTCTCTGAAACGCTCCGCAAGTAGCCGGCCTGTCTCCCCAATATAGAGGAGGCCACATCGGGTGCAGAGGATGCAATAGATGATGTGTGTGGAGGTGCAAGTGACAGGCCGGCTACTTGCGGAGTGTTTCAGAGGACAGGCCGCCTACTTGCGGAACGTTTCACAGAACACCTCTGGGACACCCGGACCAACCAACCCAACCACCCTGTGGCTCAACATTTCAATTCCCCCTCCCACTCCACCAAGGATATGCAGGTCTTTGGACTGCTCCATCACCAGACCACAACAAAACGACGGTTGGAGGAAGAGCGCCTCATCTTCCGGCTAGGAACCCTCCAACCACAAGGGATGAACTCGAATTTCACCAGTTTCCTCATTTCCCCTCCCCCCACCTTGTCTCAGTCAAATCCATCGAATTCAGCACCGCCTTCCTAACCTGCAATCTTCTTCCCGACCTCTCCGCCCCCACCCCAGTCTGACCTATCACCCTCACCTTGACCTCTTTCCACCTATCACATTTCCGACGCCCCTCCCTCAAGTCCCTCCTCCCTACCTTTTATCTTAGCCTGCTGGACAAACTTTCCTCATTCCTGAAGAAGGGCTTATGCCCTAAACGTCGATTCTCCTGTTCCCTGGATGCTGCCTGACCTGCTGCGCTTTTCCAGCAACACATTTTCAGCCCATATTTAAGGGTTTGCTGGTATTGGAGACATTTCAAAAGCATTTCATTAAGCTGACTCCTGGGATGAAAGGCTTGACTTGTTGAGAACAGCTGCACAGGTTATGCCATTATCCATAAGCGTTTAGAAAAATCAGTGGTGGATCTTATATAAATATATAAGATTATGAAGGGGTTTGACAAGGTAGATGTAGAGAAGGTATTTCCATTATTGGATCTCATGCTAAATGGGCACACTTATTTAAAACTTTGAGATATGATGGAATTTCTTCTCTGAGGGTAGTGTATGTCTGGTATTCTCTACCCAGAGAGTTGTGGAAGCTAGGTCACTGAAGGTATTTGGAGAAAATGTGGATAGATTTTTGAAATATCAGAAGAGGAGTTGAGGCCTGGGGCAAATTAGTCATGATCTTGATGAGTGGTGGGGCAAACTTGAGGGGCCGAATGGACCTATTTCTGTTTCTTCTCACAGAGGATGCTTCCATCTTCACAATATCAGTGGCTCCAAACCTGTCTCAGTCTATCTGTCAATGAAACCCCCAATCATGCGTTTGTCACTCGGTTTCTTACCTATATTCGCTTCAATAGACTCCCACCCTGTGCCCTGTGTAACCGTGATGTAAAATTCTTTCTCTATGCCTAAACCTGCATTAAGTTCTGCTCATGGATGGAAATGTGTTGCTGGAGAAGCGCAGCAGGTCAGGCAGCATCTAGGGAACAGGAGAATCGACGTTTCGGGCATTAGCCCTTCTTCAGGAATGCTAATGCCCGAAACGTCGATTCTCCTGTTCCCTAGATGCTGCCTGACCTGCTGCGCTTCTCCAGCAACACATTTCCATCTCTGATCTCCAGCATCTGCAGACCTCATTTTCTCTTTTAAGTTCTGCTCACTCATGTCATGTTTCTTCCAGAGTGGCTGTTTGCATTTCCCGATCTGACCGTGTGTATCTTTTATATTACTGATTCCTCCACCACTAATTATCTATTACTTTTTTTTAGTGTTTCCTGAGATGGGACCTCTTTTAGGTTAGATTCTGAAGTAGACAGTGCAGATCTATGGAAGGTAACTCATTGACTTGTATCATTCTACTGTATATCTGTGTTATGAAGTTGTAGACATGTACTGTACCTTTAAGGGAGTTGAAATGTCTGGCCGACACAGAGTATGCTGAAATATTTTAAAATGTAACATTTGGTTGAAACAAATAGCTGGAGCTGTGTTGCCATGGAACAAAAACAAATCCAATCAGTTTAAATTATGCCCCAGATACCAAAATCAATCAAATTTGGATTTTACTGTTTTGGATGGCATCAAACCAAATGAAATGATCTGATGTTTTTAGGTATAAAATCAGACATTTTGAACACCCTAGTTACAGGGCGAACGGCAAAGAGCAGCCAACAAGCAACAACTGCCAGCAGAATAGCTCTCTGAAAGGTACCTGTCCATAAGAAGTTAGTGCAGCAGAACACCGAAACCGACGTAGAGAAATCTACAGAGAAAGTTCGACATCCAAATATGATAACTGGGTTTGAAATTGATTTTGCCATAAATTTAACAGGGAATTTATCGGACCAGCAATATAGAGTGGTGGTGGGGCATGGGGCATGGGTGGTGTTATAGGGTAGAATTAGGTTTAAGAGAAAGGAGTTATAAATAGTTGTTGTTTAATGTTCTGTTTTGGACTTAATAAATAAAATTGTAAATTTTTTTTCTTTAAATAATGTTATTTGGAATAGCTCTTTGCCACTCGAAATTTAATAGGTTATGGCACCAGGTGAGCTTTTCTGTGTGGCTGGTTTAAATTAGCAGAGGGGTTTACCCCTTGTCATAACAATCTGTCACTAAATAATTTACATAATGCTGCATATTGTTGAGATTTTGATATAGTGCAGTAGGAATCTAACTCATCTTTGTTATGTATTTCTTACAAGCAGGGTTTTTTTTTGTTCACCAAGCTGTTTTTCAGGAACACTTTAGGAATGCTAAATAAGGGGCAGTGGTACTATTTACAAAAGTATATCTGATGGCACCTCAGGAATATGCATGTTTCATGTTTTTCTTTTCCCAGTCTATATGGCCTCCTCTATATTGGGGAGACAGGCCGCCTACTTGCGGAGTGATTCAGAGAGCACCTCTGGGCCACCCGGACGAACCAACCCAATCACCCTGTAGCACAGCATTTCAACTCCCCCTCCCACTCCACCGAGGATATGCAGGTCATTGGACTCATCCACCGCCAAACCACAACAACGCGACGGTCGGAGGAGGAGCGTCTTATCTTCCGACTGGGAACCCTCCAACCACAGGGGATGAACTTGGACTTCACCAGTTTCTTCATTCCCCCTCCCCCCAACTTGTCTCAGCCGAATCCCTCCAGCCCGGCACCGCCTTCCTGACCTGCAGTCTTCTTCTTGACCTCTCCGCCTCCACCCTGCTCCGACCTATCACCCTCACCTTGACCTCTTTCCACCTATCACATTTCCAACGCCCCTCCTCCAAGTCCCTCCTCCCTACCTTTTATCTTCTCCTGCTGAACACTCTCTGCTCATTCCTGAGGAAGGGCATGTGCCCGAAACGTCGAATCTCCTTTTCCCTAGATGCTGTCTGACCTGCTGTGCTGTTCCAGCAATAAAGTTTCAGCTTTTCCCAGTCTAACCTACCATACTTTAAATATTTCATTGCAGATGGTTGATCGGAAGCTGCTGGTGTTGTTTGGTAGTCAGACTGGCACAGCACAGGATGTGGCTGAGCGGATCGGGAGGGAAGGAGTACGGCGACACTTCAAATGCAGAGTGATGCCGTTGGATAGTTACACAATTGTGAGTATTGGCGGTTATGGAGCTAGATCAGGTCAACATTCTCCCCATACACTGTCTCTTCCAAAATGCTACTGTACTGCAGGCACTGCCAGTACCTGAGAGATGCTTTCAAGGAGAAGTGTAGCTCATGTTGCACAAAGATGCTTTCAAGGTTACTTGTCCAGTTTTTAGGATGGCCTGTAGGTTGAAATAAAGAGAGAAGAACTGTCGCATCATTGGTGCATTTTTAAAAATTTAACCTATTTTTCTAATCAACATGTTCAGGGATGTTATTACACGCCCCTGGAACAGGTGGGACTTGAACCTGGGCTACCTGGTCCAAGGATAGGGACACTACCACTGCACCACAAGACGGATCCTACATGGTTCATTTAATGACCTCAGGACATTCCTAGATACTTTACAGCCAGTTGAGTCCTTGTCACGTGTGGCCAGTTTTATAATGGAGGAAACACAGCAGTTGCTCTGTGCACAAATACCGCTAAAATAATAGACTTAAAAGATAGTTGCTGGATTCTGGTGTGTGCAAATGGGTATAGGAAGAGTGCTATGTGGGAGGGTTTCAACTAGTTCGGTGGGTAGACGGTCACAGTAAAACCTACTGCCAACTGAAAAGGGCTCAGGAATAGTTACACAAGTGTACACTTGGCATGCATTGGATTTGTGCCTTGAAATGTTTTTAAATTGGCTTTAGCTATAATGATAATACATAATAGACTTCACACCCCTGATTTCGGAGAAGCTTCAACTGAGCAGCGAGTATGTATCGTCTTCATTTACTGAATTGTCAGAAGCTGGTTTTACAGAGAAACAGTTAACAAGGACTATTAGGCTTGATACAGGAACAGGCAATGGATTAGACTCAAAACTGGTTAACTTGAACTTTACTGTTCTTTATTTGTACGTCAGACCAACATATTAGTTTTAATGTAGCCAGCTGATACTCTGACACTGACAAAGATTTTTGTATCTGCCCACATGCAGGTAATACTCTTTGTATTGCGACACAAGTAAATGCTGATGTAATATTAGATAGGGAAATTAAGATGCAAGGAGAATACTGAAGAGTTGTAAATGTTACATCCTTTCATCACAAAGCGTAAAGATAAGTACACCAGTTGAGGCCAGTGGTAGGGAAACTTTTAGAAATGATAATCTTGGACAAAATTAACAATGAATTGGGCAAATCTAGGTAAATTAAGGAAAGTCAGTGCAGAATTGTTAAGGGTAAATTATGTTTGACTGACTTAATTGTGTTGTTTTCTTTAGGTAACACAGAAGACATTTGATAATGTGGTGTGGAACAAATTTGTGAGCAAAGTTAGAGTTCACAGAAGAAAAGGCTTAGTAGCAATGGGGATACAAAATTGGCTGAAACACAGGATAGGAAACAGTTAAGTGGTAAATGGTTGTCTTATAGATTGGAGCAAGGATAGATTTTTGCGAGGAAACAATGTTAGGACTCCAATTCTCCCTGGTATAAATTAGTGATCTAAACCTTGGTCTACTTTTTGGATGGCACAACATTTGGGAACTATGGTGAACTCTGAGGAAGATAGTTTTAAACTTCAGAAAGCGTAGACAGTTTGGAGAAATAGCAGATTAAATTTAGTTCAGCGAAATGTGAAGTGATTCATTTTGGTAGAATGAGTAGAGATAATGTAAGTTAAAGGTTACAATTCTAAAAAATTCAGATGGATCTGAGGTAAGTCTTTGAAGGTTGAAACTTTATTGCTGGAACAGCACAGCAGGTCAGGCAGCATCCAGGGAACAGGAGATTCGACGTTTCGGGCACAGGCCCTTCTTCATTCCTGAAGAAGGGCCTGTGCCCGAAACGTCGAATCTCCTGTTCCCTGGATGCTGCCTGACCTGCTGTGTTGTTCCAGCAATAAAGTTTCAACTTTGATCTCCAGCATCTGCAGACCTCACTTTCTCGTCAAAGTCTTTGAAGGTAGCAAGACAGGTAGACAGGATGACTTTCTGAAGTAATTACTTCAGGAATAGGAGAGATCAGATCTGGGGAGGGAGGGGAGGGGGGTGGCAATAGAATCTGGGATTGTTTTCGAGATTGAGTTTGTAAATATATGGAGGATGATCAATAAGATTGAGAGCAAGCGCAGGTTGTCATGTAGGATTTTAATGCAGTGGTAATAGAGAACTGGCTCAAAGGGGAAGATTGGGAAATTAATATTTCTGAGTAAAAAGTATTCAAAAAGAGAATAAAGAAATATCAACAAAAATATACTAACACTGAAGAGACTCAGTGAAGTTGAGGGGTCGTTGACAGAGGCTATCGGGCAACTAAATATTTTTTTCCCAAGGTTTCTTGAGACTTTCTGCAGGACAACCTTTTTTTTCAGCCTCCTTTTTCAGCCTCATTAACTCCTTTATTACAGGAAGCAGTCACATGATAACATTACTTTCTGTACCTATCTGGACACATGAAGGATTTGGGATCACACAGAAGCCAGATTTAGAAAAAAATCATAAATATTCTCAAAGAAAATCAACCGCCCTTTAAGCGTAATGGTACAACATTCAAGGAAACAAAAGGGTAACTAGGGAGAAAATAGGGCCACTCAAAGATCAGCCTTTGTGTGGAACCGCAGAAATGGGGGAGATACTAAATGAATATTTTGCACCAGTATTTACTGTGGAAAAGGATATGGAATATATAGACTGTGGGGAAATAGATTGCAAAAATGTCCAAATTACAGAAGAGGAAGTGCTAGATATCTTGAAATGCATAAAAGTGGATAAATCCCCAGGACCTGATCAGGTGTACCCTAGAACTCTGTGGGAAGCTAGAAATGTGATTGCTGGGCTTATTGCTGAGATATTTGCATCATCGATAATCACAGGTGAGGTGCCGGAAGACTGGAGGTTGGCTAATGTGGTGCCACTGTTTAAGAAGGGTGGTAAGGACGAGCCAGGGAATTATAGACCAGTGAGCCTGACCTCGGAGGAGGGAATCCTGAGGGACAGGATGTACATGTATTTGGAAAGGCAAGGACTGATTAGAGATAGTCAACATGGCTTTGTGCGTGGGAAATCATGTCTCACAAACTTGATTGACTTTTTTGAGGAAGTAACAAAGAGGATTGATGCAGGCAGAGCAGTAGATGTGATCTATATGGACTTCAGTAAGCTGTTCGACAAGGTTCCCCATGGGAGACTGGTTAGCAAGGTTAGATCTCACGGAATACAGGGAGAACTAGACATTTGGATACAGAACTGGCTCAAAGGTAAAAGACAGAGGGTGGTGGTGGAGGATTGTTTTTCAGACTGGAGTATGACCAGTGGAATGCCACAAGGATCGGTGCTGGGCCCTCTACTTTTTCTCAATTACATAAATGATTTGGATGTGAGCATAAGAGGTACAGTTAGTAAGTTTGCAGAAGACACCAAAATTGGAGTTGTAGTGGACAGCGAAGAAGGTTACCTCAGATTAGAACAGGATCTGTACCAGATGGGCCAATGGGCTGAGAAGTGGCAGATGGAGTTTAATTCAGATAAATGCGAGGTGCTGCATTTTGGGAAGGCAAATCTTAGCAGGACGTATACACTTAATGGTAAGGTCTTAGGGAGTGTTGCTGAACAAAGAGACCTTGGAGTGCAGGCTCATAGCTCCTTAAAAGTGGAGTCGCAGGTAGATAGGATAGTGAAGAAGGCATTTGGTATGCTTTGTTTTATTGGTCAGATTATTGAGTACAGGAATTGGGAGGTCATGTTGCAGCTGTACAGGACATTGGTTAGGCCACTGTTGGAATATTGCATGCAATTCTGGTCTCCTTCCTATCAGAAAGATGTTGTGAAACTTGAAAGGGTTCAGAAAAGATTTACAAGGATGTTGCCAGGGTTGGAGGATTTGGGCTATAGGGAGAGGCTGAACAGGCTGGGGCTGTTTTCCCTGGAGCGTCGGAGGCTGAGGGGTGACCTTATAGAGATTTACAAAATTATGAGGGGCATGATAGGGTAAATAGGCAAAGTCTTTTTCCTGGGGTGGGGGAGTCCAGAACTAGAGGGCATAGGTTTAGGGCGAGAGGGGAAAGATATAAAAGAGACCTAAGGGCCAACTTTTCATGCAGAGGGTGGTACGTGTATGGAATGAGCTGCCAGAGGAAGTGGTGGAGGCTGGTACAATGACAACATTTAAAAGGCATTTGTATGGGTATATGAATAGGAAGGGTTTGAAGGGATATGGGCCGGGTGCTGGCAGGTGGGCCTAGATTGGGTTGGGATATCTGGTCGGCATGGACGGGTTGGACCGAAGGGTCTGTTTCCATGCTGTACATTTCTAATGCTTTCATGGAGTCATAATGTCCTAGAGACCACAGAGATAGCCTCCAGGTTGATGGTTGATAGCCTCAAGGTTCACATTCATTCGTACCTTCCTGCTTTCCAGTCAGCTGGGTATTTATTTTTTGATCGGTTTAAAGTGTTCTGTCTTTAATGCAGCTTCCCCCCTCTCCCACCCATCCCTTACAGCCTCCCTGTTACTCCCACCCATTCTGTCTCCAACTTCACCAACCCCCAACCATTTCCTGCAGCTTCCCCTCTCTCCCATTGCTCCCTGCAGATTCTCTTCTCTCTTCTTGAACCCCTGCAAACTTTCTTCTCTCCCTCTCCACCCCCCTCCTCCCCCCTCCTCCCCCCCCTCCCCCCCACCTCCCCCCCTCCTCCCCCCCCTCCCCCCCACTCTTTCTCACTCTCTCTCCCCCCCACTCTTTCTCACGCTCTCTCCCCCCCACTCTTTCTCACTCTCTCCCTTTTCCTCCCACCCCAGTTTCCCCTCCCACCCATGCCCTTGGTAGCCTCCCTCTCCTGGACTCCATTTGTTTAGAATTAAGAAACAAAAGTGACGCTGTTACTCTGGTGGATGTATATGATAGGCCAACAAATAGTGGGATGTAAGTAGAGAAGCAGACTTGGAATATTGGAGAAAGATGGAAGAACTACAGAGTGACGATAGTGGAGGTTATCCTAAAAAAAAAGGAGGATACGAACAATGATTGCTGTGAAATCATGGAGATGTCCAGTACGAAAAAAGACCCTTGGGTCCCACCGTCCATTCGGCCTTATCCCTCTTGACCCTTCCAATTCCCATCCAGATACCTTTTAAATATTGTAATTATACCAGCTTCCACCAAAAATGGGGAAGCTCCTCGTTCAGAACGACATTGTTTATGTACCACATTGTCTGTGCTCTTGAACTTTGTTGTTGCTGTGATGTTCATTCTGTTCTGTTTTTCCTTCCTGCTTAGGCTGACCTGATCCAGGAGCCCTTGGTGGTGTTTGTGTGCTCCACCACAGGTCAGGGTGAACCTCCAGACAATATGAAGGTACAGAAACAATAGCTGATGGGATAAAGCCTCTGAACTTTTAGCACCGAATTTGAGTAGAACATGATAAAGGCTGCATTTACGTAGTTGTAAATCATTTGGAGAAATAGATGCATAAGCTAGTAATAAGGGAAATGGGTTCAGATTGGAATTTAAATTCAATGAATTAATCTGGATTATAAAGCTAGTCCCATGGTGACCATGAAACAGTCATCAGTTGTGCAAACTCATCTGGGCCGCTAACGTCTTTAAGGAAAGAAAATCTGCTGTACTTCTGGTCTGATGTAGCCTATTAGTGAGTTTTGAGAAGATTTGTAGCTCAGGTTGAGGTTCTGGGTGTAGGTTTGCTCGCTGAGCTGGAAGGTCCATTTTCAGACATTACGTCACCCTACTAGGTACCATCTTCAGTGGGCTGCAGGTGAAGCACTGTACATGATTCCTGCTTTCTATTTATATGTTTGGGTTTCTTTGGATTGGTGATGTCATTTCCTGTGATGATGTCATTTCCTCCTCTTTTTATCTGAGTGTGGTAAATGGGGTCTAACTCAATGTGTTTGTTGATAGACTTCTGGTTGGAATGTCATGCCTCTAGGAATTCTTGTGCATGTCTCTGTTTGGCTTGTCCTAGGATGGATATGTTGTCCCAGTCGAAGTGGTGTCCTTCCTTATCTGTGTGTAAGGATACTAGTGAAAGAGGGTCATGTCTTTTTGTGGCTAGTTGATGTTCATGTATCCTGGTGGCTAGTTTTCTACCTGTTTGTCCAATGTAGGGTTTGTTACAGTTCTTGCATGATATTTCTGTATAAGGTCTTTCAAGTTCATTATCTGCTGTTTCAGTGTATTCTACCATCCCCTGAGAAAAAGAATGGGAAATAACATCACCACAGGAAATAACATCACCAACCCAAAGAAACCCAAACATATAAATAGAAAGCAGGAATCATGTACAGTGCTTCACCTGGAGCCCACTGAAGATGTTACCTAGTAGAGTGATGAAACAAAATGTCTGGAAATGAACCTTCCAGATCAGCGAGCAAATCTACATCCAGATATAGCCTATTATATGACTCCAGAGCCACAATGACTTAGTTGACTCTCAACTACCCTCCAAAATACCACTGGCAAGCCACTCATTCCAAGGCAACAAATGCTCACTTTTCCAGTAATGCTCAAATCCCATGAAAGAACAAAGAAACATTTCACGTGGTGGAATATGTGCAGTTTTGTAAAGAATTTGATTTCCCTCCACCCATACAGTCTGGGATCAGGATAAGACTCCTGATACCACCTGGGAGGTGAATACACCTCCTCCTGAATATAATACATATACAGTCTGAGATTAGGATATCCCTGAGTCATGTCACTCTGAAAGAATTATAACCCAGTAGAGGTGGGTAATGGAAACACTGGGCTTGATATTCCTTGCCATATGAACACAGTAACTCAGTGAATGGGAAACCAGATCATCCCAACTCCCAAAGGCAAGTACATTTATAACACTGCCTGTGTGTACAAGGGGAGCAGGAATTCTTCACAGTCAGCTCCTCAACCAAATCTTCCAACCTTCCTTTTTTTATATTCATTCATGGGGTATGGGTGTTGTTTTCTATTTATTGCCCAGTGGGCAGTTGAGAATCAACCACATTGGTGTCACATGCAGGCCAGACCAGGTAAAGATGGCAGATTTCCTTTCCTAAAGTGCACTTGTGAAGCACAACAGTCAATAGTGATCATGTGGTCATCATGAAGTGAGCTTCCTTTTGCAGATTTTTTTTATTGATGGTGGGATTTGAGTCCATGTCACCTCTTCCTATTGCAGAATATGGCCTTGCACACACTCCTGCCTGTCCAATGCAGCCTCCTCCCCCACTATCCAGAAATTCATAAAATGATTGCAGCACAGAAGAAGGACATTGAGCCTTCTCTCTGCTGGAGCAATTGACCTAATGCCACTGCCTCACATTTTCCTGCACAATGTTGGTTTTCAAATAGTCATCCAATTCCATTGTCTCAGTCAAACCTGCCTTCACAACACTTTGAGGCACAGCATTCTAAACTATCCTGTGAGAAAGGGAGGACTGCAGATGCTGGAGAATCAAGAGTCAGAAAGTGTGGCACTGGAAAAGCACAGCAGTTCAGGCAGCGTCTGAGGAGCAGGAGTTCCTACATCTCGGGCATAATCCTGATGAAGAGCCTGTGCCTGAAACGTCGACTGTCCTGTTTCTCAGATGCTACCTGACCTGCTGTGCTTTTTCAGCACCAGAGGTTTTGATTCTAACTAGCCTACCCACTCACTATGTGAAAAATCTCACTTTGTGTCTGCATTGCTTCCTTTGCCAATTGCTGTAACCTGTTGTTGTCTGGTCTTGAATCTTCCACGAATGGAAACAACTCATCTGTATCTACTCTGTCTAGACTGATTGGAATTTTGAATACCTCTATCTAAATTCCTCAGCTTTCTACTCCAAGGATGTTACTTTCTTCAATCTATCCATGTAACTGGAAATCCTTGTTGCTGGGACTGTTCTTGTGAATGCTTCTTGCATTCCCTGTAATGCCTTCAGACTTAGTAAAGTTTTTAAAATTTGGTTTGTGGGCTGTGGACATCACTGACTAGGTCAACATTTATTATTATCCAAATTGTCCTGGAATAGGTGATGATGAGCTGCCTTCTTGAACCACTGCAGTCTTTGGGGTTTAGGGATACTCACAACAGTGATTTGGAGGGAGTTCCAGGATTGACTCAGCGATAGTGAATGGCTTGTAGGGAACGTACGGATGGTTGTCTTCCATACATCTGTTACCCTTATAATTCAGGTTGGTATGGTTCACACGTTTGCGCAGAACTGTCAAAGCTTTAGGGAAGGCGACAGCCTTGTGGTAATATTTCCAGACTGTTAATCCAGAGACGCAGATAATGTTCTGGGGATCCAGGCTTGAATCCTGCTGTGGCAGCTGGTGGAATTTAAATTCAATATATATTGCAATTACAAGCCTAATGATGATCACAAATCCATTGTTGATTGTTGGAAAAACCCATCTGGTTCACTAATGCCCTTTAAGGGAAGGAAGCTGCCATCTTCACCTGTCTGGCCTACATGTGACTCGAGACTCAGCAATGTGGTTAAATGTTAACTGCCCTTTGGGCAATAAATGCTGGCCTAGCCAGCAATGCCCTCATCCTCTCCATGAATGAAAACAATGGAACTTTGGGTAAGTTACTGCAGTAGATTTTGTTGATGGTGTGCACTGATGTCATTGGAGAGTGTGAATGTTGAAGGTGCATGTGGTGCCCATCAAGCTGGCTCCTTTTTTTTCTGGATAGTGTCGAGCTTCTTGAGCATTGCTGTAACTGCACCCATCCAGACAAGTGGAGAGTGTTCTATCACTCTCCTGATGTGTGCTTTGCAGATAGTGAACAGGCATTTGGGAGACAGGAGATGAGTTACTTATCCCTGAATTCCAGTTTCTGACCTGCTCTTTTGTGGCTGGACCAGTTCAGCTTCAACTGAATAGTAATCCCCAAGGTATTGATGGTGGAGATGGTTAGATATTATCTTGTTGAAGATGGTTATTGCATGGCTCTTATGTGACGTAAATGTTACTTGCTACTAGTGTCCAGAACTGGAGGCAGTATTCCAGTTGAGATTGAGCTATTATGTTTTCTTTTAACAGCCAAGCTCATAATGCTTCTCCTGCTGATCATAGCCTCTGTCTGTCTGTCTGTCTCTCTCTCTCTCTCCATCCTCTACTGCAATCTGTACCTGTCCACGTTTTTATTCCTGGGTGTCGTCCCCAAGGGTTTCCTTACCATAGGCAGCCAGCCTCAGTTTGATCAATTGGTAGGTGAGGTTTATTTAGTGTTTACATTAGTCAGGATTTCTGCATCCCTTGCTGAATTTTTTCAGCTATTTTCTGGCCTCCTGTACTCCCAGCCAGTTTGGGCGGCACGGTGGCTTATTGGTTAGCACTTCTTTGTCACAAGGAACCAGGTTCAATTCCAGCCTCAGGTGAATGTCTGTGTGGAGTTTGCACATCCGCCCTGTGTCTGCATGTATTTCCTTCAGCTGCTCTGCTTTCCTCCCATAGTCCAGAGATGCACAAGTTAGGTGGGTTGGCCCTGTTATTGCTCATAGTGCCCATGGATATGTAGATTAGGTGGATTGGCCATGGGAAATGTAGGGTTACAGGGGTAGTGTAAGGGGATGGGTCTGGGTGGGATGCGGGATTTTATGATTCTGATTCTAGACAGTTTGAAGCTGAATTGACATGTGTTTCCATTATCATACTCCATTGTGCTCCTATTGTTAGACTCTATCACTATCCTCCCCACTACCCTCTTGTTCCCTATTTGTTTTCTAGCCCTTCACCTTACACTTCCCCGTCCTCCCCACTGAGTGATTTAGTTTGGTCCTCTAACTCTCTCTTTCTTTTCCCTGTAGAAATTTTGGCGATTTATCTTTCGAAGGAACCTTCCTGCAAACTCCCTTTCCCTGATGGATGGTGCTGTCCTGGGTCTTGGAGATTCCTCCTATCCAAAGTAAGTTGAGTGAAAATGTTGTGGGCAGTGGGTTTAACCGCTGATCACTTTTATGCGATTGTGAAGCTTAATATCTTTGCCGAGTGCTGTGTCAATGACCATGTGCCTCCAGCGACAGAGAGAGGAAATGCATCAACTATAATACAGTGAGTGCTGAGCCCTTTCTCCCCAAACCCAGGGCGAGGATTATGTTACTTGTGATAGCTGTGTGGGTTCATACAACAAATAACTAAAATGGCTCTATGAGATCTCTATGACTGTATGACCATCCTGGTTTGATCTGCAGCCTGTGGTGCATTAGGTGAAATAGTTGACAGCCAATGGTCCTTCGGAGAAGAGGAAAATTTGTTGTGGTTCCCGCAGTGCCCACTACAGGGAATGCACATGTGGAATTATAGCAGGATGGCATATCTCCTGCAGTCAAATAGCCTGTCAATGCCCACTGTTGAAGTTGCTGCAAGATGCTAGCCACTGTGTGAGCAGCAGTATATTAACACCTTCAGAAGCAGAGAGAAAGTGAGAGAGTTCAGAAATGGAACATCCCATTTGCAAAGTGACACTTTTCTCACTTGTTACATTTAAGGATAATCAGAATAGGCTGGGATGAACTTTGTTGACATACTTTGTCTCATAGTCTGCATCATTCCAGCTTTTCAAGTCCCATCAGCACAAGACAGAGAGAGGTTCTGGCATAGCATCTAATTCAAAAGATGGTATCTCTGGCAATGTAATTAGGAGTATTAACTCCTAGGATAGCCTGCTATGAAAATGTAACCCATGTCCATAACATTATCTGTTTGTACAGTCTGGGATCTGAGATTATTTCAGAGTCCGCACAGTATGGAAGCAGGCCATTCGGCCCACAAGTCCAAACCGACCCTTCAAAGAACAGCCCATCTGGACCCACCCCCAAACCCTATCCACGTAACCCTACATTTCATATGGCTAATCCACCTAGCCTGCGCATTCTTGGGCACTATGGCAAATTAGTATAGCCAATCCGCCTAACCTGCACATCTTTGGACTTTGGGAGGAAACCGGAGCACCAGGAGGAAACCCATGCAGACAAGAGGAGAATGCGCAAACTCCACACAGACAGTCGCCAGAAGGTGGAATTGAACCTGGGTCCCTGACACTGTGAGGCAGCAGTGCTAACCACAGAGTCACCATGCTGCATGACCGACAGAGAGTATCTGTGTGTCTCGGGAGAGGAGGAGAGTGGGTAAAACTGTAATAATTTATCCCAAATCCAATGTCATGTCCCTGCTGTGATTTTGATGACAGTGGGTAGCAGGGTCTGTGATACCCCCATTGTAGTGCTGTTGGAGACTTCATTAACATATTTAAATAAGACTTTCATTATATTGATCTGATTTTCCAGGATTCCAGAAACATGGAGTGAAAGGGAAGCAGGAGGCACCAGCTCTAGAAAACAATTGCCTTTTAAAGCACCACCCTTGGGCCAAGGGGAGTAGGAATGCTCCAGTCTCAGTCCATCAAAGAAACCTTCTTTGTTTCTCCTGCCAATTGGATTTCCTCCCTTCTGTCTAGACTGTCAATATGGCTTATCTCTTTCCTTGTCGAATGAAGTCTGTCTTTCTCTGCCTTTCTGTCGTAGAATCCTTCAGCATGGAGACAGGCCCTTCAGCCCAGACTGGTCCATCCCGACCAAAAATCTCCATCCACGCGAACCCCATTTTCTTGCACTTGGCCCATATCCTTCCAAATCTTTCCAACCATGTATTTGCCCAAATACCTTTTAAATGTTGTTAATGTACCTGCCTCAACCACTTCTGCTGGCTGCTGACTCCATATGCTCGTTCCATATGCTGTGTAAAAAAAAAAGTTGCTCCCCAGGTTCCCTTTTATTCTTTTAGGAGAAAGTGAGGACTGCAGATGCTGGAGATCAGAGCTGAAAATGTGTTGCTGGAAAAGCGCAGCAGGTCAGGCAGCATCCAAGGAGCAGGAGAATCGACGTTTTGGGCATGAGCTTTTCCAGCAACACATTTTCATCCCTTTTATTCTTTCCCCTCTAACCTTAAACTGATGCCCTCTAGTCCTTGACTCCCTAACCCTGGGAAAAAGAGGGAGTGCATTCACCCTATCCAGGCCTCTCATGATCTTACACACTTCTATAAGATCCTCCCTCAGTCTCCTAAGCTCTAAAGAAAAACGTCTCAGTTTTTCCAACCTCTCTATAACCAGACCCTGGCAACATTCTTGTAAATTCCTTCTGCACTCTTTCCAGTTTAATAACATCCTTCCTGTAGCAAGGTGACCAAAACTGAACACAATACTCCAAGTGCATCCTCACCAACATCCTGTACAACTGCAACATAACTTCCCAACTTCTACACTCAGGACCCTGACTGATGAAGGCCAGTGTGCCAAAAGCCTTCTTTACTGCCCCTGTCTACCTGTAATGAAGGGCTTATGCCCAAAGCGTTGATTCTCCTGCTCCTCGCTTGCTATCTGACCTGCTGTGCTTTTCCAGAACTACACTCTCGACTCTGAGCTCCAGCATCTGCAGTCCTCACTTTCTCCTACCTGTGATTCCACTTTCAGAGAACCATACACCTGAACTCCAAGGTCCCTCTGTTCCACTACACTACTTAAGGTCCTACCATTCACCATGAAACTCCTATCTTAATTTGACTTTTCAAAATGCAAGACCTCACAGTTATCTATATTAGACTCTCACTTGCCATTTCTCGGCCCACTTCCCCAGCTGATCAAAGCCCTGCTGCAATTTCTGATAACCTTCCTCACTGTCCATGATACCGCCTATTTTTATGTCATCTGCAAACTTACTAATCATACCTAGTTCCAATCATTGATATAGATAACAAATAGCAATGGGCCCAGCACCAACCACTGTGGTACACCACTAGTCACAGGCCTCCAGTCCGACAAACATCCTTCCACTATTACCCTCTGCTTACTACCATCAAGTCAATTGTCTATCCGATTTGCCAGCTCTCATTGGATTCCATCACGATCTCTATGTTTCACTCCATCAGATGATGGCCTCTTTATCTCTCCCGCCAATTGTAGGATTTCTATCTCTCTCCCTTTTCTTTTTCTCCCTGTCTTGTATTGCTCTCTCAATCTCACTGCTGTTTCTCTTCCTATTTCCAATCCCAGTCACTTTCTACAGCTGATCACACCTTTTGTCCCACGTCCCAATTGCAGTCTCCTCACTCCATTTGAAGTCTGTTCAAGACTTCATATGAAATGGAGCTATGATTCAGAAGTTAACAATGGGAAGCTCTGAGAGAGTGATGTCTGCGCAGGATGTTCACTTTGTGAAGCTTCACCTTACTGAAGTGCGATGACTGGAACTGAGCACATTACTGTATTTGTGGTCTAACCAGAGCTTTATACCAATTTAGTACAGCTTATCTACGTTTGTCTTGGATATCTCTTTTTATGAAGTTTAAGGTCCCATATGCTTTGCTAACTACTGTCTAAATTCATTGCATTGCCTTCAAAAGATTAGGTCCTAGTTCCTGCTTTCCCTGCACATTCTTTAGAAATAGGCTATTAAATCTTCATTGGTTCCCCCTATCTCTCCTGCCAAAGATTATCACCTCTCACTTCTCTGAATTAAATTATATGCGTCTTGTCAGTCATTTCTACAGTGTATCTTTACCTTGTTGATTAGTATCTGTCAACCAAACTCTAATTGAGTCTTACAAATCCATTTGATAATGTTACTATATTCCAGTATATGAATCATTTATATCTACCAAAATGGTCCTAGCACTGACTCTATGAAATCACTTTTCTTTCCTTAAGCCAATTTATTATTAAAGCTGACATCAATCCTCTTATTCCTTGAGGCCCAATATTTTTAACCAATTTTTTGTGGTACTTTGTCAATTCCTTTTTTAAAATCAATATAGACAACATGGACTGCACTTCCTTAACAAAAAAAAACTAGATCAGTCGAACACAATTTGCCTTTCACAAATCCATGCTGGCTCTCTTTAATTAACTCTACAAGTGTCTATTAACTTTATCCCCCTATCTTTTTTTTTCTAAAACCATATCTATCACAAATGTTAAATTTACTGTTCTGCAGTTACTAGATATAATCTTGAAATAACTCCACAGAGGCTGGTGTCTCATCACCAAGTCACCTTTTATTTACATGTGGAGAGTTCTTGATACTGATCCAGCTCTAGTGAACAGTGTGGCTGAAACTCCTTCTCTGTCAGCCAGGGCTCTCTGATTGGACCAGTTTAACAACCCCAGTCAGGAAGCTCATATTCTGTGAGGTCCACCAGGCTGATGTCATTGCAATCACTACAGTTCTCTGTCAGCCAGGGCTCTCTGATTGGACCAGTTTAACAACCCCAGTCAGGAAGCTCATATTCTGTGAGGTCCACCAGGCTGATGTCATTGCAATCACTACAGTTCTCTGTCAGCCAGGGCTCTCTGATTGGACCAGTTTAACAACCCCAGTCAGGAAGCTCATATTCTGTGAGGTCCACCAGGCTGATGTCATTGCAATCACTACAGTTCTCTGTCAGCCAGGGCTCTCTGATTGGACCAGTTTAGCAACCCCAGTCAGGAAACTCATATTCTGTGAGGTCCACCAGGCTGATGTCATTGCAATCACTACAGTTCTTACACTGTTTCTTGAATGAGGTTGTCAACTTTGCCATAATTCTCTGGTACCTCCCTGTAACTCGTGAATTTTGGGAGATTACAGAAATGTCTTCCATTATCTTTATCCCAATTACTTTATGAACCTGGGATATAATCCACTCTCAGCATAACCAGTTTTTCTCATGCATCCTGCCTCTCAATTTTCACCTCTCAATCGATATTTGTCCTCTTCCTTAACTAACGTATTTAAATAATTTAGCTTTGTCCTGCGCCTGTAACCATCCCGTTAACCCTAATAGGCCCCATCCTCTCTTGGCAGCCACTTACAATTTATATGCCGATAGAACATTTTTATATTTCTTTTTATATTAACAGCCATTCTATCTTCTTCTTGTCTCCTTGCCAGTCTTATTTCTCTCTTCATTTCCCCCTTCAATTTGATTTTCACTTGAAGATTTCAAGCATCATACGCTTTTTTTGTTTAATGATATTGTCTCTCTCCCCTGTCATCCAAGGAAACCCTAGCTTTGGTTTCTCTAATGTTCTAGCCTGTTGGAATTTATCTAGCCTGTGCCTGAAAATCGCTTCCTTAAAGATTGTCCATTGTTCCGGTATATATTATTCTGACTAAATTCCCTCTCATCCCATTAAAGTTAATTGTCTTCTATTCTACAAGTTCTATTTGAGATTGTTCCTTGTTTTTCTACACTTACAGTATAAAAGTAGGGGAAGTGTCACTGCAGCTGTACAAGACATTATTGAGACTGACCTTGGGGTATCATGTATTATGTACTCGTTTTGGCCCCTTTAGCTGAGGAGGGATGCAGTTGCATTCAATGTAGTTTTGAGTTCACTAGATTGATTTCAGTGATGAAGAGTTTCTTATTGAAGAGAAATTGAGCAGTTAACATCTACACTTTCTAGAGTTTAGAAGAACGAAGGGCACCCTAATTGAGCCTTATAAAGTGTGAAAGGGAATTGACATAGTAGTCATAGAAATGATGTATCCTCTTGTGGTGTAATGTAGAACAAAGGATCATAGTTTTAGGATAAGGAGTTGTAGATCTGAAATAGAGATGAGGAGAAATCACTTCTCTCAAAGGGTTAGGAATTTGTGGAATCTCTAGTTTGTGGTGGATGCCATAACATTGTGTAAATTTAAGAAGGTGATGCACAGATTTTTAATCAGTAATTTGTTGAAGGGTTATGGAGAGAAGATGAGAAGTGGAGTTGAGGCTGAGATAGAATCAGCCATGGTCACTATCAAAGGATGGAGCAGGCTTGAGGGGCTGAATTATGTACTCCTGCTGCTGGTTTGTTCTTCTTTGTATTTATCGAAATCTACTGATAGGCTGATCACTCTTTAAGAAGTGTTTCCCTACAGACATTGGGCTTATCTTATTCCCAAACACTAGATATTCCCAAGCAATCCTTCCATCCAGTTTCGATTGTGAACTACTGGTCAAGAGAATTCTCCTGAATACATTTCAGAAATTCCTCACCTTCCTTTTATTTTACTCCCTCATTATCCCAATTGATGTTTGGTTCAGTAAAAGCTCCTGACATGACCACTCTTGCTCTTGGACATCTGAGATTTTCCTGAAGATTTGCACCCCTATCTCGTAATAATTCTGAGACTTGAAGATCCATAAGAGTACAAAGTCTGAGCAGGATCTGAGTGATTCCAGAAGTATTTAATATATTACTATTGTAAATAATACGACTTATAGCATAAGTTAATTTGTTTGAACTTGAATAAATTTTAATATGACTTGAGTTTCTACAGAATGTATTCCTCATTTATAAAGAAGTGATTGTTTTTCTAAACTAAAGGTTTAACTTTGTTGCCAAGAAGCTGAGTAAGCGTTTGATTCAGCTGGGATGCAATGAATTGCTGCCTGTGGGATTGGGTGATGACCAGCATGACCTGGGGTAAGACTGATCGATAAGTATCTCCCCCACCCCAATCCAAATCTTTCAACACTGCTGGCTGGTTAATGGAATAGGTTTGAAAACACACTGAAAATAATGTACCATGTGAAGGTGAATATTTAAATCTTGAGCCTAGGTGTCTTCCTTAAATCTCTCTTGGAACCAATTCATTGATCCATTAGCACCAATTCCCTTCCTGTATTCTTTTTATACCGTACATTTACTGAGTTTTAGTTTAATTAACTTTGTGAAGTTTAAGACATTGAGACCTAGAAATTACTGTTAGGTCTTCATTGATCAACTCTTAACACCTTCATGTGGCTTCCCTCTTCTGTTATTCACAGCCAGGGTTCACTTTAACCTTGTCTTTATGTTGGACGCTGGCTAGTCTGGGCTTATTATGCATCCATATTCTCCTTTGATCATTCTCTCACCATTCATGCTAACTGCTGAGAGAGACGTGTAGTATGGAACATGAGCTACAATCACATAGGAGTAAGGAAAATAAAGTTGAGATGTGCTAGCTGAATGAGAATTCTTAAAGAGTAATATCAAAATGACAGTCACTGTCTGCAAGGCTAAAACATTGCAAAGATGCATTTGTATTACTTAGCAAATGTCTTAGCAGCCTGCTGCTTGTATCATACAGTTTCAGCACAGGCTAAACTGCACGTACTCAGAGCAACCCTCATTTGGCTTATAAGTAAATAAAATAGGGACATATTTAATGTTGGCTCCTCACCAGTATGACATTCACTGCTATGGTTAGTCATATTACACAAACTAATCAGGTGAAAATAGCCCATAGACTGCTTTGTTAACCAAATAGTGGCTGGTTAGCTCAATTGGCTAAATCAATGAGGAGAAAGTAAGGACTCCAGATGCTGGAGAATGTTGCTGGGAAAGCATGGCAGGTCAGGCAGCGTCCTGACTCTTGCTCTTCGGATGCTGCCTGACCTGCTGTGCTTTCCCAGCAACACACACTCGACTCAATTGGTTAGATGGCTAGCACGTGGTTCAGAGCAATGTCAACAGCACAGGTCCAATTCCCATGCCAACCAAGCTCCCCATACTGCCCCTGAGAGTGGAAGACAAGATACCATAGAAAGATAGCCAAGGAGATGGTAGAATGAAGCACCAGCAAGCAATATTTCAAGGACCTATCTCTGGGCAAAACATATCTAAATGATTGAATGTTTTGTCTGTGAAACTCTCTTCCCCGGTGCTGTATAACTCTATGACCATGAGTCTGTGAGTTAGATTTTTGATGGGTGGTGGCAGATAGAGTTATCATATCCAGATCAGGCATGATCTCATTGATGGCAGAGCATGTTTAAAAGATTGAATGGCCACTTCCTGTTTCTATGTTCATATTGTGCAATTTGAATTAGACTCCTGCCTGGAGGTCACTCTTTAGTATCCATTGTTCCTCGTGAAGCATTTGAGCTAATTGTTTCTGGTGTCTATCATTGTCTCAACATCTTTAGAAAAGATTGGACCTATCTCTGGTTGAAACCTGCCCATTTTATTTGTCCTGTTTTCTGAAAAGATCTTCACACTATCTCTTATCAGAGCTGTTTACAGAGCTTTCCCAAGGTGTAATGTATTGATCTTATTTAACTTGTTTGTTCTGTCCAGACCTGATGCTGTAATTGATCCCTGGTTAAAGCAGTTCTGGGAGCAAGCCTTGAATCTCTACCCTCTGCCACCAGGGTTAAACGTGCTTGGTGATGATATCATGTGAGTATAATGCTGCGAGAAGCTGCAGGAGGGATGCATGCATCTTGTTCTTGGGTTTGACAGGTGTAAAACTGAGTAGGTTCCTGACAGAATGTTGGACCATTCGGAAAAAATGGAAGATTAGAGTACGTAAAAGTCATATGGCAAATAAAATATTCCTTTCCCCCTCCCCCCACGTTATTGTGAACTCCCCCAGCCACAGTCTCTGTGCTCTGTAATCTTGTGCAGCTCAGATAGCTGTCTTTGGATTTCCATAACCCTCAATCTCTTTTCTCAGCATGAATCCATGTGCAAAGGGTTCTGCTTGAATTTTAATTTCTTGTTGCAGTCACTTGCCTTATTGTGGGTTGGCTGCTTAAAACAGGACTATGTCATGTGTCATAAGAGAGGACAGCATATAATAGCCAAGATGTGGGTCTCTAAACCTCTAACCTTTCATCTTCTACAAGGAGGAAGCTGTGCAGATCCTCAGAAAGGAAAGATTCTAGAGAAGTCAGACATCGTGACGTAGAAGGCATGTTGTTCGAGGGTAGATAAGTATTGTCACTATGCACAAGTCTAGGATTCTGATCTCCGCGTGCCTTTGAAGAGACTGTGTAGCAGGTTGTTCGCAGGTGTTGGTGCTAACACTGGAGACTATATTGATTTTAGTTTGTTTATTCATGGGATGAGAGCATCACTGGCTAGGCAGCATTTATTGTCTATCCCTAATTACCCAGAGGTCAATTAAGAGTTAACCACGTTGCTGTGGGTCTGAAGTCACATGTAGACCAGACCGGGTAAGAATGACAATTTCCTTCCCTAAAGGGCCTTAGTGAGTTAGATGGGTTTTTCCTGACAATCAGCAATGTTTCCATGGTCACCATTAGACCCTTAATTCCAGATTAGTTTTAATTCGAAATCTGCCATGGGGGGGGGTGATTCAAACCTGCATCCCCAGAACAGTAACTGGTTTGTTGAATTAACCGTCCAGCGATAATACCGCGAGGCCATTGCCTTCCCGATACAGCAGACAGTAGCACATTTGGAGGGCTCCATGACTTACATTGCAATACGATGGTTTTGCATCAATGTCATTGATCTTGCACTATGCAGGCTATCTACCTTGTGACCGGGATGGCAGTGAAGATGGGATTTGTTTCCTTTCTGTTATGGGAAGTACCATACCCTTTGTGTAGTGTAGAAATGTCTTCATATGTATATGATGTTTATATTTTGAGCATTGTTTTATTCCTTGTATAGATTGCCATCGAAATACAGCTTTCAGTTTGAGGATGATGCAACCAGTGGTGTCTCAGTGGAACCATATGACAAAAACGCACAAGCTAAATTCCCACCCTCTCAGCTCCACCCATTTCCTGCTCAGATGGTCTCAAACGAAAGGGTCACAGATGAAAACCACTTCCAGGATGTTCGGCTCATCACCTTCGATATCACTGGCTCTGGCATTGAGTAAGAACTATTTGAATCTCTGTTCTGGATGAGCAAGTAGAATGTTTAAAAAACTGCAGAATACACACAAGACTGACTAGAGACTGCAGTACTTGATCTCTATCATAACAATTGCAACTCCTCCAGGGACTGCTAATTAATAATAATATTTCTAGCTTATTGTTAATCAAGGAAGTTGTTCCATTATTTCCAACTTATCATTATAAGTGTGCCTGACAGAGCAGTGCTCCCTCAGTACTGAATTTCCAATACTGGAGCACTCCCTCAGTACTGAGCCTCCAATAGTTCAGTGCTCCCTCAATGCTCACCCTTGTCAGTTCCAAGTTACAATTTAAACTTAATTATTTCATTGTTTGAGATTTTAACCAAAAAGGCTAGAGGAGACATTCTGATGCAGCATCCCAGTGACCTTAAGTTGTGAAAAACAATTATCAAAGCCAGGTAGCGACTCTGAGTGTAATACTATTCTTTCTTTCTAGTTCGGCTTCAGGCGCAGGGTCCATATTTGGTGACTGGTCTCTCACCAACTCTTCTGGGGTCTTCCCATTAGACAGTAGGCAGTATTAGCTTCAGTTTCAAACTTGGTGCAGGCTTTGACGATGGAAAGCTGCAGTTTTAGTCATTTTCCAAACCACAGCATACAAATAAAACCAAGGAACTGTGGATGCTGGAAAAAGCTCAGCGGGTTTGACAGTATCTGTGGAGAGAAATGAGAGTTAATGTTTTGGGTCCAGTGACCCTTCTTCAGAAGTGATTGTAGCTAGGGAAAGGTTAACATATACGGTGAAGATTGTGGTGAAGGAATAAATGATAGGTGGAGATGGAGCCTGGAGAGAGCAAGAGAAGAACAGTTGAACAGTCTGGGAGAGTGAATAGCTGCTGGTGGAGACTTTTAGTAGCTGACAATGAGTTCATAGAATCCCTATAGTGTGGAAGCAGGACATTCGGCCCAACAAGTCCACACCGACTCTCCAAAGAACATTTCACCCAGACTCACCCTCTACTCTCTCCTTATAACTCTGCATTTCCCATGGCTAATCCATCTAGCCTACACACCCCTGGACACTATGGGCAGTTTAGCGTGGCCAATCCACCTAACCTGCACATTTTTGGATTGTGCGAAGAAACCAGAGCATCTGGAGGAAATCCACGCAGTCACGTGCAAACTTAACACAATCTCCTGAGGCTGGAATTGAACCTGGGTCCCTGGTGCTGTGAGGCAGCAGTGCTAGCCACTGTGCTTGGTTGTGGTAGCAGCACATGTGATGACAAAACCTGGTGTGCGGGCTTTGGGGTAAGAACATGGGAGAAGATGCTCAGGCCCTAAAATTATTGAACTCGATATTGAGTCCTGAAGACTGCAGGGTTCCCAAGCAGAAAATAATGTTCTGTTCTTCCCGCGTGCACTGAGCTTTGTTGGAGCACAACACACCTGAGACCGAGATCTTGGCCAGTGAACAGGGTGGTGAGTTGACATGGCAGGTAATAGGAACCTCACTGTCATTTTTGCAGACAGAATGTACATGTTCTGCAAAGCGGTTGCCCAGTCTGCATTTCCTCTCCCCGGTTAGAGGAGATCACATTGTGAGCGGCGAATGTGGTAGACTAGATTGTGTGAAGTGCAGGTAAAGCACTGCTTCACCTGGAAGGTGTGTTTGGAGCTTTGGATAGTGAGGAGGGTGATTGCAAGGGAAGGTGCCATGGGGCTGTGGGGGAGCAGGAGTGTACTAAAGTGTCCTGGAGGGAACGGGCCCTGAGGGGGGCTGACAAGGGAGGGAAATATGTGTCCGATGGTGGCTACCCACTGGAGGTGGTAGAAATTGTGGGTAATGATCCTCTGGATGCAGATGTTGGTGCAGTGGTAAATGAGAACCTGGGGTCCCTATCGCTGATGGGGGAAGATAAAGAAGGGCTGAGGGCCAAAGTGCAGGAGATGGGCTGAACATATTAGATTAGATTAGATTAGATTTCCTACGTATGGAAACAGGCCCTTTGGCCCAACAAGTCCACACCGACCCTCCAAAGAGTAACCCCCCCAGACCCATTCCCCTACATTTACCCCTGACTAAAGCACCTTATGCTGTGGGCAATTTAGCATGGCCAATTCACCTAACCTGCACATCTTTGGACTGTGGGAGAATACCGGAGCACCCGGAGGAAACCCACGCAGACACGGGGAGAATGTGCAAACTCCACACAGTCAGTAACCTGAGGCGGGAATTGAACCCGGGTCTCTGGCACTGTGAGGCAGCAGTGCTAACCACTGAGCCATCTGTGCCATCCCTTAGAAGATGCCCTGTAGAAGCTGGCATCATCAGAACAGATGTGACGGAGACAGAGGATCTGGGAGAATAGAATAGAGGCTATACAGAAAGCAGGATGTGAGGATGTATCGTCAAGGTAACCGTGAAAGCCAATGGATTTGTAATGGATGTCAGTGGTTAGTTTTTTCCTCAGAAATGGAACTAGAGATGTCAAGGAAGGGAAGGGAGGAGTCCGAGATGGACTAGATGAAGGTGACAGCAGGTTGGATTGATAATCTCTTCCAATTCTGAATGAGAGAGGGAACCAGCAGCTGTTCATCGATATATTGGAAAGAGAGTTGTGGGTGGGGGCCCGAGTAGGACTGGAACAAGCAATGTACCACGTATCCCACAAAAAGACAGGCACAACTGAGACCCATATGGATACCCATGGCCTGAAGAAAATGAGAGGAGTTAAAGAAGAAATTGTGCAAAGTGGGGTCGAGCTCAGGCAGAGGAGGGTGATAGTGGATGGGGACAGTTCAAGTGACCAATGTCACGTCAACAGTTGTTGATAAACAGGTTGAGTGCATGTACAAGAGCAGAGGGAGGTGTCCAAATGAAGGGAGAGTGTTGGAGGTGGGTGAATGGATCTGCGGAATGGGGAGAGGACGCTTGTCCAAAGATGGCACGGTGGCTCAGTGGTTAGCACTGTTGCCTCACAGCACCAGGAACCTGGGTTCGATTCCAACCTCGGGCGACTGTCTGTGTGGAGTTTGCACATTCTCCCTGTGTCTGAGTGGGTTTCCTCCGGGTGCTCTGGTTTCCTCCCACAATCCAAAGATGTGCAGGTCAGGTGAGTTGGCCATTCTGAATTGCCAATAGTGTTAGATGCATTAGTCAGAGGTAAATGTAGGGGAATGGGTCTGGGTGGGTTACTCATCGGAGGGTCGGTGTGGATTTGTTGGGCCGAAGGGCCTGTTTCTACACTGTAGGGAATCTAATCAAATGGGCAGGGAGGCGAAGAAGAAAAGTTCAACATCATGTTGTGCCTGAAAATTATTGTGGTGGTGATGCAGGGGAAACGAAACTAGAATTAGATTTTATTGTCATGTGTGCTCAAGTATAGGAATAAGGAGTACAGGGAAAGTGTACAAAATCACCATTCACTGGTGCCATCTTGGTTACAAAACTACAGTTTAAAAAAAAGCAACGAAGCAACAACAATTTTTTAAAAACTAAGACCTATGTTGAGTAATAACGTTCAGCATCAGAGGATGAAAGGTCGATACATGACAGGAGGTGGGGTCAGGAGAGGGAATGAAGACAGAGGGATGGAGAAAGTAGGCAGGGTCCAGAGGGGTGTGGATATCTCTGAGTTGTTGCAGTATGCGCTTCTTAATGCCTGAAAGCAAATGAAAAAGTTTGTTTTAAATGAGCCAGAGGATTAAGTGGAACTGGGGCAGGGCAGTTGTGAGCCAGCATGAAGTGATGCTGATGGAGAGAGAGAGAGACAGGTCGAGAGTGTGCATTTAATGACGTATACATAGAGTGTAAATCTCAGGTTGTGGCTAGAACGGCTGTCTGAGGAGTATTGTACATCACAGAGATACCTGTGATCCTGGGTGGATTCAAAACATGAAGCCTCAGTTGGAATCCACTACAGATGAGCCTGAGTCTTGGGCAGTCACTGCGGAATATGATGTGGCTGATTCGAAGCAAATTTTGGCAAATATCCTGTCAAACACCAGAAGTGAATCAAAAGTAATGATAGTAAATCAAAAAACAGATTGGAACGGTATTCCTGTCAGAGAGAGGAACAGAACTTCAAGGTGGGCATACCTGGGAGAGATGTGGCAGTGAGTTAAGCATTAAGCAAACTGTGGATGCTGGAAATCAAAAATTAAAACAGAAATTGTTGGAAAAATGCACAGAATGATCAATTATATCATTGGATTGTGATTGGCCTAAGTGAGGTGAGGCTCATTGCTCATTGGTTTATGATTTATTGGACTGGGGTGGACAGAGTTAAAAATCACACAACACCAGGTTATAGTCCAACAGGTTTAATTGGAAGCAAAGCTAGTGCTTCCAAATCAACCTTTTGGACTATAATCTGGTGTTGTGTGATTTTTAACTCATTAGTTTATGGAGTATATCATCATTCTGTTGTCACTCTAAAGGGTGATGCACATTGGTTGGTGTCACTTTCCATTATGTCCTGACTGGTTCCTTCGGCTGTTACTTACCCATGGGAATGTTCTCTTCATGCAGATTTGCTATTCTTACTTTCATAACTCTTGTCTCAGGTGATGAGTCAGTTTATGGTATCTTTCTTACCCATTTGTTTAAGAAAAGGAGATGTAGATATTTTCTAGTCAGCCTGTTCAGGGATGTTATGATACATATTTGGAGCAGAAGGGGCTTGAACTCAGGCCTGCTGGCCCAGAGCTAGGGACGCTACCACTGTTCCACAAGGTCCCTAGGAAGGTAGATATATGCTGTCAGGACCCAATGATTATTACTTGAATTTGTCATTTCAATTTTTACTTAATTGGTACAAGTTCCTCTTTAAATCAAACACCTATTGTTGACCATTTTTCCATTTTAGGGGCCATCTATTAGGTCTTTGGTTATAAATGCCTTAGAATGAGTTTTTTTTTTAAGATGAAGAGTGTATTTGGAAAGATTGCTTATAACTTCAAAACTATGTTGAATTAATACAGACCATCACTAATGTAAACACATTGTAAAACAGTCTGCACAGAATGGATGAAACTACGAAATCTTCACACATTCAGTCAACACAAGTCCCGAGTAATAAACTTATTAGACAGTTGCAAGTTTAATCACATTGTTACAAAGTTACCTATGATAAAAAGGTTAAATTTAGTCAAAATTAATTGCTTCCCTTCTAAGTCACTACAAATCAAAACAAAACATAAAACTGTGGATGCTGGAAATCTGAAATAAACAAATGCACTGGGCTTTGGTTCAATTGGAAACAAAAACAGAAATTGCTGGAGAAGCATAGAAACTCTGGCAGCATCTATGGAGAGAAAACAGAAACTTGGACTTAGTTCTGAAAAAGGGTCACTGGTCCCAAAAATGTTAACACTGCTTTCTCTCTGCAGATGCTGCCAGACCTGCTGAGTTTCTCCAGCACTTTCTGGTTTTGTTTCCAATTAAACCAAAGTCAGTGCAGCGGACAGTTGTTATGATTTTCTTCCCTCAGTACTGTATCTCCCTCTTTGCATTCTCTGTTCCCCAAAAGGAAATAACCGGAAGGACGTTAACTCACCTTATTCAACCTTGAAGGTTGCACGTTGGTTGCAGTCTGGCTCTGAGAAATGGTAATTAGCTGAATAGGGGACTCTGGCATGCTCCTACCTTCAGGCTGTTTACAATCTTGTGGTGCATTTCTTTCTCATTTGAGGTCAAATAAATTCACATGAAATTGAAGAACTAAAATCTGTACCAGTTACAATTAAGCAGAATAATAATTAATCAATGAACATACTTTTAGTGAATATATAATAAAACTAAATTAATAATGAAATGTTAATTTGCATACCAGTTCGACACCTTCAGTTAGTGTGGTGCTCCCTCAGCGCTGACCTGCTGACAGTGCAGCACTCCCTCATTACTGACCCGTTGACAGTGCGGCACTCCCTCATTACTGATTCCCTGACACCTCATTGCTTCCACAGCACTGACCCTCTGACAGTACAGACCTCCCTCAGTACCGAACCTTTGGTGTAGCACACCCTTGGCCTTGGAAGGTACAGAATGCCTTCAGTACTGACCGTCTGACAGCCCACTAATCCCTCAGCACTGACCATCCGACAGCATGAGGCTCTCTCAGCACCAACTGTCCGCCAATGTGGTGTTCCCTCAGCACTGACCATGCAAAGCCTGCACTCCCTCAGCACTGACCGTACGACAGCGTGGTGCTCCCTCGGCATTGACTGTCTGACAGCATGGCGTTCCCTCGGCACTGACTGTCTGACAACATGGCGTTCCCTCAGTACTGACCCTCTGCCATCATAGCGCTCCCTCAGCACTGACCCTCCGACAGCACAGTACTCCCTCAGCGCTGTCCTCCAACAGCGCTGGCTTTCCACCCTTGCCCTCCTACTTCACTTGCTCGAAATTTGTTTCGCCTTTAAGTTTTACCAGGTCTGGAAATTTGGAGACCTGAAATATTAACTCTGTTTCACTCTCCACAGATGCTTACTGACCTGCTGAACATTTCCTGCTGGTTTTGTTTGTATTTATGCTCCATTGCCCTTCTCCTTTGCTGTGGTCCTATAATTTTATTTACTGCAAGTATATATCCAACTTACTCTTGAACTTTATTATCATTCCTGCTTCCTCTGCTCTTTTAGTCAATTTCCTTCAATCTGTGTTCTCTGATTGCTAACACTGAGGAGAAAGGAGCAAGTATCAAAACTCTTTGAAGTTCTGAAACCACTTTCAAATCTCTGCTTAACTTTCTCCTGTTGAAGGAAAAAACCCTAGCTTCTCCAATCTATCCACAAAACTAAATGAGAATTGGAATTAGTTTTTATTGTCACATGTACTCAAGTATAGGAATACGTGAGTACAATGTCGTAAGAAACCATCCAGACCTTCAAGTCTAAAGTCTTATCTCCATCAAGGTGTTTGGAACATTCAGCCACCAATGCAGATAGCTGAGGTTCCTTATCTTTGTACCATTCTAGTAAATCCATGTGCATCCTCTCGAATCTCCAGAAGTGTTTGCTAAAATGCCATGTCAAGAATTAGACACAGTACTGAAACTGGTACCTAATCAGTGAACCTTTCAAAGTTCAGACAGGTTCACTGCATTGACCATGGGATCCTGCTGTCCCAGTTAATGTTTCCTTTCTACATGCAGATACTCTGCAGGAGACGTGGCCATGATTGAACCTCGAAACTCACCAGAAAGTGTTGAGCAGTTCTGTCAGCTCCTTCGACTCGACCCAAACAAAACATTTCTACTGAAGCCCAACGATTCAGGTTTGATATCTTGCCCATTGATTGTTGATCTTAGGGGGTTCATGATCACAGTTACCTAATGTAGGCAGTCAATGATTTACAGTAGATATCTGAAAGTTATTGAGAAGCTGCAGTTTAGATATGTTAATTAGGCAAAGAAAGGAAATAAATGACCCATGACAGATGAGAATGCTTTACTGATCCCAGAACTATTCTGTAGAATGGAGGAGAAGAGGCAATGCAGTCCTACATACCTCTGGTCCTGCACCCTTATATGATGGTCTCTGGCAGTCTTGGTGCCACAAGCATTGTTCTTCCCTCAGGCTGATGTGGCAGAGCTCCTGGTCTTGCCTTAGGGAGATGGTGTATCTCTTCTTGTCCCTTCCTCCCCTCCTGTCTCTCTTAATAAATCATATTTTGGGGGATGGCCATCAATGCTATGTCTAACAGACATGATGGAGATGACTGCTGTCCACCTATGTCTGAAGGTTAGCTTTTATTCCTTCTAAGAACAAAACCTTGCTATTTTTGATACACTGCATTGATAATGGAGTAAGGGAGTGCCTGATGAATCTTTTATAGGAATCAACACCATGCTATTTATGACCTCTCCTCTGTTTTCATGTAGAAATTTCATTACATTTTCAAAAGACATGTTTCTGTGTTGAATATCTCTATGACCCTATACCTAGTTACTAATGTGATACAGTTAAATGAGATCACATGCTCCACAGGAAATAGCAACTATGAAATGCTGAGTTAACACAGGTTTAAAGAGATCCCTGATTCTCAATAGTCCAGAAATGGCAGATGCAGTAAATTTCAAGATTCACATCCATAAGTACTGGCAAATGGGACTAGATTGGGCTGGGTTATCTGGTTGGCATGGACAAGTTGGACCGAAGGGTCTGTTTCCATGCTGTACATCTCTTTGACTCTATAATCATTTTTCAGAAAAAACAAATCAGTTTGTCCTCAGGCCATACCTTTATCTGTACTAGGTTTTGTTGAAATAATCCATTCGTTTTGAAGAAGGCTGTGTTTTGTAAGAATGCCATATCTAGGTGGTGCAACAGGCATGTGATGCAGAAACTCCACTTGGCAGTGCTGTCACTGCAAAGCCCACCTGCCTTCCACTGTGAAGGAAGTGTGTGTGTGTATGTGTATGAAAGATTATCTGTTCTGTCTGTGTCCTCAGTGCTGTCAACAGCTCTCACTGCCTACTCTGCACACCCAAAGTCTACAGTTCCTATCTCTGTCTTGCCTACCGTGTGCAGCTGCCTGTCTGAACAACCAGTGTTATTTTGTGATTTTTCCCTGTTCCTGGCTCAGGCCGTTGATGTGCTCCCAGATTCTCAGTCCCCCAGACGTAGAGAACCTTGGACAAAACAAAGAACTGCGGATGATGGAAATCTGAAACAAAACACCGGGGTGCCACGGTGGCTCAGAGGCTAGCACTGCGGCCTCACAGTGCCAGGGACCCGGGTTCAATTCCAGCCTCTGGCAACTGCCTGTGTGGAGTTTGCATATTCTTTCCGTATCTGCATGGGTTTCCTCCGGTTTTCTCCCACAATCCAAAAAGGTGCAGGTTAGGTGAATTGGCCATGCTAAATTGCCCGTGTGTTAGGTGTATTAGTCAGGGGTAATGTAGGGAAATGAATCTGGATGGGTTACTCTACGGAGGGTCGGTG
This sequence comes from Chiloscyllium plagiosum, assembly GCF_037043375.1. NCBI lineage: Eukaryota > Metazoa > Chordata > Chondrichthyes > Orectolobiformes > Hemiscylliidae > Chiloscyllium > Chiloscyllium plagiosum. The sequence continues at coordinate 52,513,541 of NW_028270159.1, forward strand.
TAGATTTGTTGGGTCAAAGGGCCTGTTTCCACACTGTAGGGAATCTAATCACAAAGAGAAAGTGCTGGAGAAACTCAGCAGATCTGGCAGCATCTGTGGAGGGAAAAAACAGAGTTAATGTTTCGTGTCCAATTCTGGAGAAGAATCACTGGACTCAAAATGTTAACTCTGTTCTCTTTCCACAGATGCTACTGAGTTTCTCCAGCAATTTCTGTCTTTGAAACAGAACCTTGACCTCAGTAGGGTTATCTGTGAAATTATTACACCTAGAATATAGTGACATTGGCCACCCATGTGGCTTCGGGATATGTGTCGCCAGCAACTGATATCACTTTTACACATGTGCAGGGGGCCATCTTTGCATTCATGCCAATCACTCCATTTTGAGATGTATTATTTACAGCCAAACAGGTGCCAGTGAAGGTGGGAAGATGTACATTTTTTTCTTTTACTCATTCACGAGATGTGGGCATCTCTAGCTAGGCCAGCATTTATTGCCCATCCCTAATTTTTAAGAATCAACCACATTGCTATTGGTTTGGAGTCACAAGTAGGTCAGACCAGGTAAGGTTGGCAGATTTCCTTCCCTAAAGGACATTTAGTGAACCAGATGGAGTTTTCCTGTCAATCTACAATACTTTCATGGTCACTATTAGACTCTTAATTCCAGATTTTTTGTTTTACAATAAGTCTTTCAGAATGCAATTCCTGTGCATACTACCCTTACAGTGTCATCCCATCAATTTTTAGGATATATACATTGCAGGTTAACACTTGTAATGTGAAAATCCTGCATTAACATTTCACTTTCACAGTTCCCATTGACTTGTTCCTTGCTCTCTACTGACCATAGACCTATGGTTTGATGTCAGGACTGTGAAATGAGGGTATTCCCTTAAACAATCAAGAACTTTGCACTACTTTCATTTCTAATCTCCTCGGATCCTGTTAATTCATTATTTGCCTAACCAGCGCTAATGGTGACCATTATCGATTGTTGTAAAAATGCATCAAATCCACTAGTGCCTCTTTAGGGAAGGAAATCTGCTGTCCTTTCCTGGTTTGGCCTACCTGAGATTCCAGATCCATATCGATATGGTTGACTCTTGACTGCCCTCTGAAATGGCCTAGACAGTAAATCAATTCAAGGACAACTATGGGTGGGGAACAAGGAGCCACATGCCATACAAGAATATCAAAATGTTGGGGGACGTCATTCCCATCCTCATTGTGCCAATATGGAGTAACAGTGAATAATATGGTTCGGTTCCTTCTCACTGCTTGCATTGATTTCTGGTCTGTCTGCCTTTCTGGCAACACTGGGGAATGAAGTAAATATCCCATTGATCTGCATTTTATAATTTTGAACAAAATGTGGTCACTCATTTACAAATGTCCACTGGCTATCAGACAATTTGAATAAACATGCACCCGTGTCCCACATTAGCTTACTCAAACAGCGGTAAACCCAGATGCTCATAGAGTCCTATGAGAGACAGGCCCTTTCGCAGAAACCGGTCCATGCCGACCTAACTGTGCATCCACACTGACCCCATTTCCCTGCACTTGGCCCTAACCTTCTAATCCTTTCCTATCCATGTATTTATCCAAGTGTCTTTTAAATGTTGTTAATGTACCCGCCTCAACCACTTCGCTCATTCCATATATGTACCACCCTCTGTGTAAAAGAGTTGCCCATCAGGTTCCCTTTAATTCTTTCCCCTCTAACCTTAAACTGATGCTCTTCAGTCCTTGACTCCCCAGCCCTGGGAAAAAGACTGAGTGTATTCACTCTATCCAGGCCGCTCATGATCTTATATACTTCTATAAGATCCCACCTCAGTCTCCTACGCTCTAAAGAAAAACTCCTTGCTTTTCCAACCTCTCCCTATAACTCAGACCCTTGAGTCCTGGCAACATCCTTGCAAATTTCTTCTGCACTTTTTCCAGTTTAATTATATCCTTCCTGTAGCAAGGTGACCAAAACTGAACACAATAATCCAAGTGCGGCCTCACCAACATCCTGTACAACTGCAACATAACTTCCCAACGTCTGTACTCAGTGCCCTGACTGATGAAGGCCAGTGTGCAAAAAGCCTTCTTTACTGCCCTGTCTACCTGTGACGCCACTTTCAGAGAACCGCGCACCTGACCTCCAATGTCCATCTGTTCCACTACACTCCTTAAGGTCCTACCATTCACCATGAAACTCTCTACCTTGATTTGACTTTCCAAAATGCAAGACCTCACACTTATCTATATTAAACTCCATTTGCCATTTCTCAGCCCATTTCCCCAGCTGATCAAAGTCCTGCTGCAATTTCTGATAACCTTCCTCACTGCCCATGATACCACCTATTTTAGTGTCATCAGCAACTTACTAATCATGCATTGTATATTCTTATGCCCAGAACCGACCCCTGAGGCACCCCACTAGTTACAGGCCTCCAGTCCTTCCATTATTACCCTCTGCTTCCTGCAATCAAGCCAATTGTGTATTCAATTTGCCAGCTCCTACTGGATTCCATGCGATCTAACCTTCCAGAACAGCCTACCATGTGGGACCTTAACAAAGGCCTTACTGAAACCCATATAGACTACTTCTGCCGCCGTGCCATCATCAACCTTCTTGGTCACTTCATCAAAGAACTCTAACAAATTTGTGAAGCATGATCTTCCACCCACAAAGCCAAGCTGACTATTCCTAATCAAACCCTGTCTTTCCAAATGCATGTATATCTTACCTCAATCTTATCAACTAACTTACCCACCACAGGTGTTAGGTTTACTGGTCTATAGTTCCCAGGTTTTTTTTTTGCAGCCCTTCTTGAATAATGGCACAACATTCGCTACCCTCCAGTGTTCTGTGACCTCACCCGTGGCTAATGATGATGCAAAAATACCAGCCAGGGCCCCCGCAATTTCTTCTCTAGCCTCTTGCAGTGCTCTTGGATATATCTAGTCAGGACCAGGAGATTTATCCACCTTCATACAATCTAAAACATCCATCACCTCCTCGACCGTAATATATAGACTGGCTCCAAGGTATCACCACTAACTTCCCCAAGTTTCCAAGTCTTCATGTCTTTCTCAACAGTGTACACAGAGGAGAAATATTCATTGAGGACCTTGCTCCTGCAGTTCTACACATGCATATCCACTTTGGTTCTTGAGAGTTCTATTCTGGCTCTAGTTATTCTTTTTCCTTTCATATACTTAAAGAACCTCTTTGGATTCACCCTAATCTTCTCAGCCAAGGCTATCTCGTGCCCCATTTTCACCCTCCTGATTTCCTTCTTCAGTAAACTCCTGTATCCCGTATATACCTCCAGGGAATTCCCTTGATCCCAGCTGCCTGTTCTGAGCCATACCTCCTTTTTTCTGATCAAAGCCTCAATATCTCTTGTCATCCAGGGTACTTTATTCCTGTCAACCTTACCTTTCACCCTCTCAGGAATATATGGACCTTGAATTCAAGCTATCTCACTTTTAAAAGCCACCCCCCCCCCCCCCCCCCCCCCCCCCACCCCAACAAGCTAGAGGTCCCTTTGCCTACAAACAAACTACTCCAATCAACCCCTGCAAGGTCCTGTCTAATTCCATCAACATTTGCCTTGCCTCAATTTAGAACTTGAACCTGCGGACCAGTTTTGTCCCTCTCCATAACTATTTTAAAATTAATAGAACTATGGTCACTGATCGCAAAGTGCTCCCCCACTGTCACCACAGTCACCTGTCCTGCCCTATTTTCCAAGAGTAGGTCGCGTTTTGCCCCTTCCCGAGTATACTGCTTGAGGAAACTTTCCTGAATGCACTTAACAAATTCCACTTCATCTAAGTCCTTAATGCTATGGCAGTCCCTTAGATTCCTGATGAAGGGCTTATGCCCAAAATGTCGATTTTCCTGCTCCACGGATGCTGCCTGATCTGCTGTGCTTTTCCAGCATCACATTCCTGTTCTGGCAGTCCCAGTCTATGTTAGAAAAATTAAAATCTCCTACTATGTCAACCCTATTGTTCTTGCAAGTCTCCCCAATCTCCCTGCATGTTTGTTCCTCTAATTCTCATTGACTATTTGGGGGCCTATGGTACAACCCCAATAACGTCACCATCCCCTTCTTATTTCTTAGTTCTACCCACAAAACCTCACTGGATGATTTTTAAGTTATTTCATCTCTGATTATTGTTGTGATATTCGCCTTAATCAAAAATACAACTCACCTACCCCTCTTTCCACCACCTCTGTCCCGCCTAAAGCACCTGTACCCTGGCACATTAAGCTGCAAGTCCTTGGCCCTCCTTTAGCCATGAGCTCATATTCAAGTCCTCTCAAAATAAATGCCATTGTTGCATTTGCCTTCCTAACTACTGACTCAAATTTGTGTAGGAAACACCAAAAGAGATTTAATCAGTGTGTGGGGAAAATGTTTGGGGATTAGCTTCATTGTGATTCGTGATTGAAACTGCTTTTGAACTTCCTTTAGCTGCCATTAACTAACATCCCTCACTTTTCCTGTTCAGCAATCCCACTTCCTGCACGATTGCCACAGCCCTGTACTGTCAAGTACCTGCTGGAGCGTTACCTGGATATTAACTGCGTCCCACGACGTTCCTTCTTTGATCTCTTGTCATACTTTTCTCCTGATGAGATGGAGCGGGAAAAACTAAAGGAATTCAGCTCAGCTGAGGGCCAGGACGAGTTGTATAGCTACTGCAACAGGCTTCGCAGGACCACCTTGGAGGTAGGCCAGAGACACTACAGCTCTCCTTTATATTGTGCCTTTCATATTGTGAAATGTCCCTAGATACTTCACATGAGCATTATCAAATAAAATATTTGACACTGAGGCATGTAAGGAGACATTAGGAACAGGTGGTCAAAAATTTAGTCAAGGAAATAAATTTTAAGGAGTATTTTAAAGAAAGCGAGGTCAAGAGGCATAAAAGTTTACATAATCACAGAAGTGTTACAGTGTGGGAGGAGGCCATTTGGCCCATCATGTCTGCACCAGCTCTCCAAATTAACACAGTGCCATTGACCTGCCTTTTCTCCATATCCTAGTACATTGTTTCAATTTATATAACAATCTAATGCCTTCTTAACTACATTAATTCCAGACCTGAAACTCCCATCATATTTGCTACTTTTGTAAATCACTTTAAATCTGTGCCCTTTTGTTCTCTATCCATTTCTGAGAGGAAACAACTTCTCCCTACCAACTCATCAGCCCACTCATGATTTTTCCATCAATTCCCTCGAAGCCACTTTTTCTCCAAGGTCAACAGCTCTAAGGTCTCCAATCTATCTTCATAATTGAGGTTTCTCATCTAATAAATTGTTACTTTGAATATTCAGTAGCTCATGGACAGACTACATCAATAGAAAAAAGTGATTGAGGAAAAGAATTTCAGAGTTTAGGGCCAAGGCAGCTGAAAACACAGCCAATAACTGAGCAAAGAAAACTAGGGACATGCAAGACACAAGAATTCGAGGAGCACAAATACCACTGAGGGTACAAAGCAGGTGGGAAGTACTGTGAAGAGTCATAGAGATGTACAGCATGGAAACAGACCCTTCGGTCCAACCCGTCCATGCCGACCAGATATCCCAACCCAATCTAGTCCCACCTGCCAGTACCCAGCCTATGTCCCTCCAAACCCTTCCTGTTCATATACCCATCCAAATGCCTCTTAAATGTTGCAATTGTACCAGCCTCCACCACATCCTCTGGCAGCTCATTCCATACCCATACAGCCCTTTGGTCTCTTAGGTCTCTTTTATATCTTTCCCCTCTCACCCTAAACCTGTGCCCTCTAGTTCTGGACTCCCTGACCCCAGGGAAAAGACTTTGTCTATTTATCCTATCCATAATCCCTCATAATTTTGTAAACCTCTGTAAGGTCACCCCTCAGCCTCCGACGCTCCAGGGAAAACAGCCCCAGCCTGTTCAGCCTCTCCCTATATCTCAAATTCTCCAACCCTGGCAACATCCTTGTAAATCTTTTCTGAACCCTTTCAAGTTTCACAACATCTTTCCGATAGGAAGGAGACCAGAATTGCACGCGATATTCTAACAGTGGCCTTAGCCAATTAGGGTTAAGGGTTAAAGTTTCACAGCCTAAAGGACTATCTGGCAGACAGTAACTGCCTGAGGTTTTCCACTGCTGAGGGAGATTATTCATGTGGTTTGGGCAGTGGCTGGTTTATCAGCCAATGTAGTGCTGTGGGGGGGCACCTGATTGGTCAGAGGAAGGAATTATGCCTTGGGAGGAAGAAGGAGCCTGACAGTTCAGAGCCAAGGAAAGACTTGGGAGGAGTGCCAATGGGCTGAGAAGCGGCAGATGGAGTTTAATTCAGATAAATGTGAGGTGCTGCATCTTGCGAAAGCAAATCTTAGCTTTTACACTTAATGGTAAGGTCCGCGGAAGTGTTGCTGAACAAAAAGACCTTGGAGTGCAGGTTCATAGCTCCTTGAAAGTGGAGTCGCAGGTAGATAGGATAGTGAAGAAGGCGTTTGGTATGCTTTATTTTATTGGTCAGCGTATTGAGTACAGGAGTTGGGAGGTCATGCTGCGGATGTACAGGAGATTGGTTAGGCCACTGTTGGAATATTCATGCAATTCTGGTCTCCTTCCTATCGGAAAGATGTTGTGAAACTTCAAAGGGTTCAGAAAAGATATACAGAGATGTTGCCAGAGTTGGAGGATAATAGCAAAAGAGAGAGGTTGAAAGGTCTGGGGCTGTTTTCCCTGGAGCGTCGGAGGCTGAGGGGTTACCTTATAGCGGTTTATAAAATCATGAGGGGCATGGATAGGAGAAATAGACAAAGTAGAGAGCATAGGTTTAGGGTGAGAGGAGAAAGATATAAAAGAGACCTAAGGGGCAACTTTTCACGCAGAGGGTGGTACGTGTAGGTAATGAGCTGCCAGAGGAAGTGGAGGAGGCTGGTACAATTGCAACATTTAAAAGGCATCTGGATGAGTAAATGAATAGGAAGGGTTTGCAGGGATGTGGGCCGGATGCTGGCAGGTGGGACTAGATTTGGTTGGGATATCTGGTCGGCAAGGCCGAGTTGGACTGAAGGGCCTGTTTCCATGCTGTTACATCTCTATGACTCTATGGCCTTTTAATCCAGTACTTGTTTTTGTTGTCACTGGGTGGCTCTTAGTTGTGTAAAGTTCTGAAACTCCTTTGTTCTTTTCTAGATACTGTATGACTTTCCTCATACCACCTCAGCCATTCCAGCCGACTATCTCTTTGACCTCATTCCTGAAATTCGACCTCGGGCATTCTCCATTGCTTCTTCGCAGCTGGTAAGGACTCCACTCCTTCATGGAATTCATTTGGGATACAATTGTCCAGGATGAGTAAAATTTTCATCTTTCTGTTTAGGCTTCAAACTGGTCTTGCTCACATTTTGTAGTAACCATCAAAACTGAAGATTGGGCAGCTTCCCCTGTAATGGAACCAGGTGAAGAGGTCTGATTTATAGCATAGCAATTATATCACTGGATTGACTTCTTTTTAAAGACAGTGGGAGTTCCTTTTCTACAGTGTCTGCTTCAGAATTTGAGTTTGTACAGGTACACAGCACTCAGTTTGATAATACTGGAAATAAAAAGCTGGTATGAGTGCAAGTCACAATGATTGTTGCAAAGAGCCAGCCAATTGACCACTTTAGGGAAGGGAACCTGTTGTCCATTCCTGGTCTGGACCTGTATCAGGAAAGTACAGTTTATGCTTAAGGTCAAAGAAAAATGGAGCATGTCCGAGGTACTGCACAGTGAACTTCTGTTCTTATGATGTGACACCGCAGCAATGAAGCAGATTCTCTGAATATACTGTAGGTCTAGCAAGATCCTCATTTTATATTGCAACACAATTTCAGGCAGAGAAGGATAAACAACAAGTGAAATCTAATGACCCAATGACGCTGAAACCCACAGCCTGGGAATGATTATCAAAGTTAAACGAATTTGTAGGCCAGAAATTTGGAAAGTTTTGAGTGAGCATTAATTTACTAGCAGAGCGGAGATGCTGTGAGATACTCAACAGCAAGCACCCTGTCCCACCAGCTAAAATGAGAATCTGTAGCACAGGAACCAGTTTATCTCCTAATTGGATGATATTTGATATGTTGGCTACAAGGACTAGTTTGAATCTGTGACATAAAGGTACTCCTCATTGACCAAGTGCCGTGTGTAAAACTGCATGTGGAGGAATTTTGCCACATTTTATTCTTGCTGTTACCTCTACCCAACTTGTGCTAAGGCAGTGACTCTTCCTAGGCTGCAGATTCCTCAGACGAGCAGCTTCCAAACCTAATTAAGCAGCCATCTTCACTTGTGACACCGGGTGGCTGCAGGTAACAGGCTATCCCGCATGTGTCAGCAAGGTTTTGTCTTTAGAGAATATTTCAGCTGAATTCGGTCTTGTTTTACTTGGGTGCATTTATCCTCGCTAGGTATGAACTTCCGTGGCTGAATTGTTTTTCCTTTGTCGATCACTACACTGGTCGCAGAATTTGGTCCTCTCTCTGTTTTCCATACATTTGCAATGCTCATTTGTTAGTTTGATGTCAGACAGCAATGTTTTGCAGCCTGAGTAATGGTGCTGTTGAATGGTATGCCCAAAGGATATTACCTGAGGAATATTATACCTGTGAGAAATACAGGAACACAAGAACTGGGACATTAGCTGGATTGCACTGCTAACGATTAGTGTCTCATGCTTGTCAGGGGACCTACACAGACTTTCCTCTCCATCCTAATAGTGATCTTTGGAACAGCCAGAGGTCAGTGGAATTCAATGTGAAGAAAAGATTCTTAGTCCATTGTCTGTTTCCCAGGCTTATCCCAGTCAGATTCAGATTCTGATGGCTGTTGTTCGGTACAGGACCAAGTTGAAGAAGCCTCGTTGTGGCCTTTGTTCCAGTTGGCTAGGATCCCAGAATCCACAGCAGAGTAAGTCTCACATATTGACACTCTAACCCCTGATCTTCAATTGTTGTTTGAAAGCTGGCTGTTTCTCCACACCTTGGTATGTTGACACTGGGACTGCACAGGCAAGTTCATTTGTGACAAAAATAGAAGTTTCTGGAAAAGCTCAGCAGGTCTGGCAACATCTGTAGAGAGAAATTGGAGTTAACATTTTGGGTTGAGTAACCTTTCCTCAGAACTCATGTTTGAAGTTTATTCAAGTTTATTAGTAATATGGTTGTATCCAATGAGGGTTTACATCTTAGATACTTCTCCATTATCCTCGTTAGGATTAGTGGACTGGTTTATAATTCTCTCAACAAACTGTGACTTGGTGAGTCTTCAATTTATTTTTCTCTCTACAGGGAGAAAACAGAATTCTGCTCAATTCACACCTACTCTAGGTGTTGTGTCTAAGGTCATCCACTTGGTGGAATACATGATCAAACTTATTTTGGTTTTGACTTTGATTGGTGTGATATTGACCATACCATCACTGTAATGAGAGTCACACCGTAGGTGTGAATTGAGCAGAAGAATAATGGAGAAGTATCTAAGATGTAAACCCTCACAAATAAATTTTAAGCTTAATTAATAAAATGAGTTCTGAAACGTTAATTCCGATTTCTCTCCACAGATGCTGCCAGACCTGCTGAGCTTTTCCAGCAACACTATTAGGTGTCAATGATGACTCACTTGAATCAGAAAGTTGTAGCTCTGTTTCCTTTATTGTAAGCACTAGGGTCCAATTTGCCTGTTAGCCCAATTCTCACTGTATCCCAATACCTGTCTATAAATAAAAACCAAAAGAGCTGCTGATGCTGGAAATCAGAAAGAAAAACAAATTGTTGGAAAAGCTCAGCAGGTCTGGCAGCATCTGTGGAGAGAAAGCAGAGTTAACGTTTCAGGTCCAGTGACCCTTCTTTAGACCTCCTTCTTAGTAGTTTCTGATTTCCAGCATCTGTAGTTCTTTTGATTTTTTTTTAAATAAATAAGCACAGATTGGTTGGCATAGGAAGAACTTTGAAATTAAATATTTCCTCCAGATCTGGCCTTCTGGGCAGAATATGTTCAGCCAGTTTCTATTGCACATATCTAATGAAATTCCTTTCTGTGCAGCTGGTATTGCGCTATTTAAAATATTAAATTTGTGCTGCCGAAGTACTTACTCAAGATGCTTTATTCTGAGTTTAGGAGTTTTGGAAAGGTTGTGTGCAGAAACGCTGTTTCCTCAAGCCAACAAATCTATGTTTTTCAGCTTTAGCAGACTGTGTTTCTTGGTACTAACTGGAAAGATCTTAAGTCCCCTCTCCTGAGTACTGACTTCCTTTGGGAAAATCAATTGTTATGACTAAGTCCCCTTTCGTTCTACATGCAGGTGCTGTTTATGTGCCATTATGGGTGAAGAAGGGGATGCTGCAATTTCCCACAGATACCAAAACCCCCATAATTATGGTTGGACCTGGCACAGGAGTGGCGCCATTCCGAGCAGTAATCCAGGAACGTGTTGTGGAAGGAAAGAAAGGTCAGAGGTTGTTGGCTCAAACACATGTTTACTAAATGGACAATGTCATTAGTTCTCCCACAACCTGTTGAGATAGCCAGTGTTCTTCTTTGGTGATCTGTCAGATCGAAGCAGGTACTTACCAAAGAGTTCCAAATTAATGAGAAGGAGAGAGAAAGACAGAGGCTGCAGGAGATAGAGGTAAATAAATTCATGTCTGGTTGTCTGCCTACTTATAGGAAAAGAAAAAAAAATGCATTTCTATAGCTACTTATACAATCTCAGGGTGTCCCAAAGCACCTCTCAGCCAGTGAAGTAGATCTGAAGTGCAGGGATTGTTGTAATGTAGGACAGTGGCAGCCAATTTGTGGACAACAAAATCCCACAAATTTGAATGATCAGATAATCTGTTTTCAAACTGATGTTGCGTGTTAGTTGGGGATAATATTGAGTGGGCATCCAGGAAAACTCCCCAGCTGTTCTAGCCAGATAATCTTTCATGTCCACCTGAGAAAACAGATAGGGTTTCAGTTCATCATATCATCTAAGAGACAGCCTCCAAGCAGTGCAGTGCTCCCTCAGTACTGCACTGGGCTGTCAGTTTCAATATTGTACGAGCCTGTGGAGTGAAACCCCAGCCTTCTGACTCTGACGTGATAGTGCTGACCAGTGCACTGTCTCTGCTAACATGATGGCCAGATCTAGGCATGTAACAAAGAACTGTTTTTTGGTTTGCAGTGGACTCTATGTATCCAGGATGAGTGCTTCTTCAGTCATGCTCAATCACCAAGCTTATACTAAAAGTGACGCTGCTTGGTGGGGCTAATAATTTGCTTTATTTCCCAATCACAACACTGTTAGTTTCACAATCAACTATAGCCCTACAAATTAACACTGCAGTATGTCCTTGGACACCAAGTCTCTCCCTCATTGTGTTGCAGCCTACAGCTGTCTGACTCTCACTGAATGCCCAGGCTAAGGCAACTCCTTAAAACAGATTAAGTAACAGAAAAAGCACATGGGTACCTTCTGAGACATTACTAACCAATGTGATTTGTCCGAAACAATTGCACATCCCTCAATTAAACCACCTCTTACTTGCCTGTAACTGGCCAAACTCAGCATGGGGACTGCTTGGGGAGATTAGATCCCAGTCACACTTCAATATTGTTGATGTTAAGTTGTTTTGGTGGTGGTGGTAGTGGTGGTGGTGGTGGAGAGAATGAGAGTGAAAATTACCACAGAATCCCACTTCATGACACAGTGCTTTCACCATTAGGTAATTACCTATTTTTTGGCTGCCGAGGGAAGTCCAAGGATTTCTTCTGCCGAGCAGAGTGGGAGGAGCTGAACCAGAAGGGCTTACTGACCCTAATCACAGCCTTCTCCCGGGACCAGGTAAGGTGTGCAACAGAAGCATGTGGAAGGGCTGGGCCTAGAGTTTTGAGGCTGTTGTGGAGATAGCAAAAAACAAAATCAGCTTTTATGTCTAAATTCCAACAATATCTTTGTTTCAGAAACCATCTGCTAGTGCTACTGTCCACTTCGTTGTCAGTACTGCTGTTTACTTTGAGATTTATTACTGAAATAAAATATGCTTTATTCACAAAAAAAAATCTATAAGTACACACAAAATTGTTTTCAGTCTGTTCTGTACAATTCTATCAATGAGAAAAAAGAAACAAACGATACATTGGAAGTTATATCCCACACAGCTACCATGCAGTCGAAGATAACAAGGGCACTTATAATTCATACAGGAAGAAAATATTTACGTTTTGAGGCAATGAGGGGTTCTGAGTACTGAATGGACCCCCGTCACACTTTGGCGTAAGACCTGAGACAGTGTTCTTTTCCCACTGCACCTTAGTGACAGCTGCCCAAACCTTTAGTACATCCCTCAGCACATAGTCCCAGACTAGTTTATGACATGTTTTAATACTTGTCAGCAGGGTTTGGTGATGAATCTAATGAATTTCCAAGATCTGTTTGAGTTTTGGCTGTTTAAGAAGCCCTCCTTTAGGTTACGGTTGCTGTGTTAGAACATAGAATAATACAGCGCAGAACAGGTCCTTTGGCCCTCGATGTTGCGCCGACCTGTGAACTGTACTCAGCTCGTCCCCCTACACTATCCCAAAATCATCCATGTGCTTATCTAAGAATTGTTTAAATCTCCCTAATGTGGCTGAGTTGACTACTTTAGCAGGTAGGGCATTCCACGCCCTTACCACTCTCTGCGTAAAGAATTTGCCTCTGACATCTATCTTAAATCTATCACCCCTCAATTTGTAGTTATGCCCCCTCATACACGCTGACGTTAATTGGGCAAGGTCTGACATTGGCTCTTAGACATCCCTGGGGAGTTTCACCCATCACCTCACTGAGGCTTCAAAGTGAGCTTCAGTGGGTTGGGACCTGATCTGAGATCCTGTGAAATGTACAAGACAGATTATATGGTCATCAGCACATTGTTAACCGCTGTTGGTGGAATGTTAGGGATGTGAGTAAAATCGATAAAGCTGACACTACTAAAGCAGAAGGAAGCATGGCAGTTCCACAAACAGCAGTAAGATAAATGAGCCAGAAACAGTTGGTTTTGAGATAACTATCGGACACAGATAGCACACCACTGCCCATATTCAAAATAGTGGTTCTGAGATCTTTCAATTCCACATAAGAACTCAGAAGGAGCTTTGGTTTCAGGTGTAATTTAAAAAGACGGTATCTCTGGTAGTGCAGTTCTGGCCTGGAATGTGACTGAACTCTCAATCTCCTGACTCAGACAAGAACACGACCCAGCCAGCCACAGCTGACATTGAGAATGAGCCAAAGAAACAAGCTAGATCGGACAATGACAACTGGAAGTTGCACTGATGATCTTACCTAGCATGGTGATGAAACACTTGCATGACAACCCATCAGCTCAGTGAGCTAACCTACAACCACAAATGAGAAACTTGACCAACTTGTATGATTGTTCCTGTCTCACTGACATTGTAATCTTTCTCAACTCTTCCCTGATGTGTTTGTTTCATTTAAAATAACAGCCCTGTGTGTGTTTTCAATGTAGGAGGATAAGATCTATGTCCAACACCGGATAAAGGAGAATGGATCTCTGATCTGGAAGCTTATTCAGAATGAACAGGCATATTTCTACATAGCGGGGTGAGTGGGTCAATGATGCTGACCATGGTGCTGGACTGCACCATTGCAAGTGAGTCAGTAATACTCATTGATGAATGGATGAGGCAAGGGATAAAATTTGGGAAGATGTGGTAAATCAAAAAAACATGTTAATATGGAAATGATGAGCAGACAGTGAGAGGAAGGGATAGAGAGTACAAATTTATAAGAGTGAAGCAATAAATCAAGGCTATAAAAATAATAAAAGTATCAAGTTAAAGGCATTGCATTTGAATACACATCATTTTAATTAAATAGGCGATCTTCATCCCAAAGTGCTGAAGGAATTGGCCCAAGAGGTAGTACATGCAAATAGAAATAAGGAGAAAGAAGAAATGGGAGCCTGTCAGAAGCTTACAGCAATAATCATGGCTGTTTTAATCTAGATATGTGGTGAGGTAATGATCTAGTGGTATTATCATTAGACTATTAATCCAGGCACCCAGGTAATATTCTGGGGACCCACCATTGTCACTACCCTTGGGTATGTAATGTCCCATTAGCAGGACAGACTCGGCAGAGGTGGCATCACAGGAGACAGTTGCTTTGGAAGTCTTCAATATTGACTCCAGACCCCATGATGTCTCATGGGTTCAGGTCAAGAGGGCAAGGAAACCTCCTGCTGATGACTATGTACCATCCTGCCTCAGCTGCAATCACACACATTGATTATGATTGGTCAGGTCATTACCCTGAGAAGTGCACCGCCTTTTAAAATTAATTCGAGGCCGTTATCAGTCCATAAACGTAGAGGTAGCTACACTCCAATGACAAAGAATTCCAAGGGAAGGACCTATCTATGCTAAACTAAAAAATGTTAAAGATAGTGTCACCCTTAAAGAGAAAGTATGATTACGTAAAAATGGGTGAAGGTCAGACGATTGGACAGAATACAATAAAAAAGCAAAGAATGATGAAAGAATTAATAGTGGATAAATTAGTGAATAAGAGTAAGCTGATTGGAGTTAATAAAATGAGCACTGGTTTGATAGAAAGTGAGCTAGAGAATTAATAACAGGAAATAAATAGATGTCATTTGCATTGAACAGACCTCTTGTTTTGGTCTTCACTAGTGAGGATACAGTAACATCCCAGAAATAGCTATTAATCAGGAAATGGAAGGGAAGGAGGAACTCAAAGTTTAATCACCCGGGAAGCAGTACCGAGCAAATTTTAGGCAATGTGGGCTGACAAATTCCTGAATCATGTTGAACTTCATCCTAGGGTCTAAAAACAAGATATTAGTGAGATAATTGATTTGTTGGTTTTAATTTTTCAATTAAAATTCCCTAGATTCAGAGGATTTTCTGTTAGATTAGAAATCCTTTTATTCAAAAAGGGAAGGTCACTAGGAAGGGAAGTACAGACCAGTTAGCTTAATATCTGTCAAGGGAGAATGTTTGAAACTATTACTAAATGCATAGAGCAGGACAATTAGAAAAGCTCAAGATAACTGGGCAGCATAAACAGAGTTTTCTGAAAGATAAATCATGTTTATCCAATCCATTCGAGTTCTTATGCTGCCCAAAAGGCATTTGATAAAGTACCGTATCAAGGATTATTGCAGAAAATAAAAGCCCCTGGTATAGAGGGTAGCATAGGGAAGCATGAATAGAAGATTGGCTTGCTACCAGGGAACAGTGAGGAAGCACAAATGGGTATTTTACAGATTGTCAAGATGTAACCAGTGGTGTGCTGCAGGGACCATTGAGTCATACAGCATGGAAACAGACCCTTTAGTCCAACTTACCCCTGCTGCCTCAACTTTTCCTATTCATGTACCTGTCCAAATGTCTTTTAAAAATTGCAACTACTTGCGTCTAACGCTTCTCCTGGCAGTTCATTCCACATACGAAGGTTCCTTTTAAATCTTTCTCCTCTCACCTTGAAAATATGCCATTTAGTTTTGAACACCCTACCCGAGGGAAAATACTTTTGCTGTTCACCTTATCTATGCCCCCTATAGTTTTATAAACATTGATAAATCACCCCTCAACTTTGTATGCTTCAGTGAAAAAAAGTCCCAGCCCTTTCAGTTCTGGGAAAAAGTCTCTGGCTATCCACTGTATCTATGCCTCTCATCATCTTGTACACCTTTATCAAGTCACCTCTCATCCTTTATTATTCCAATGAGCAAAGCCCCATCAACCTATTAATGGACAGAACGGTGGCTCAGTGGTTAGCACTGCTGCCTCACAATGCCAGGGACCCAGGTTCGATTCCAACCTCAGGTGACTGTCTCCTTATAACTCAAACCCTCCACTCGCAGCAAAATATTTTCTGAACCCTTTCCAATTTAATAATATCCATCCTATAGCCGGGTGACCAGAACTAGATGCAGTACTCCAAAAGTGACCTCACCAATGTACTATACAACTGCAACATGATGTCCCAACTCCTGTAATCAGTAGTCTGAGCAATGAAGGCAAGCCTTCTTAACCACCCTGTTTTCCTGTGACGCAACTTTCAAAGAACTATATAACCTGAACCCTTGGGTCTGTCTGTTTGACAACTCTATCCAGGGCCCTACCGTTAACTAACTTTGGTGTAGAACATAGAGCACAGAAGAGTACAACACAGTACGGGCCCTTCGGCCCTCTGTTGTGCTGACCTGTCATCCTGCTCCAAAATCAAACTAACCTACATTGTACCATAATCCACGTGCTTATCCGAGAGTCGCTTAAATGTCCCTAATGTACCTGACTCTACTCCCACCGCTGGCAGTGCATTCCACACACCCACCACTCTCTGTGTAAAGAACCTACCTCTGACATCTCCCCTACACCATCTTCCAATCACTTAAAATTATGCCCCCTCCTGATAGCCCTTTCAGTTCTGGGAAAAAGTCTCTGGCCGTCCACTGTATCTATGCCTCTCATCATCTTGTACACCTTTATCAAGTCACCTCTCATCCTTTATTATTCCAATGAGAAAAGCCCAATCAACCTATTAATGGACAGAACGGTGGTTAGCACTGCTGCCTCACAACGCCAGGGACCCAGGTTCGATTCCAACCTCAGGTGACTGTCTGTGTGGAGTTTGCACACTTTCCTCCGGGTGCTCTGGTTTCTACAATCCAAATACAGGTGAATTGGCCATGCTAAATTGACCATAGTGTTAGGTGCATTAGTCAGGGGTAAATGTAGGGGAATGGGTCTGGGTGAGTTACTCTTCGGAAGGTCGGTGTCGACTTGTTGGGAATCTAGTCTAGTTTAATCAAATCTTTTTTCATAAGAAATGCTCTGCAGTCCAGGCAGCATCCTGGTAAATCCCCTCTGCACCACCCCCTAAATCTTCCACATCCTTCCTATAATGAAGCAACCAGAACGGAACACAATATTCCAAGTGTGGGCTAACCAGGGTTTTATAGAGCTGCAGCATAACCTCATGGCACTGAAACTCCCCCTGCAATTGAAAGCCATCACACCATACACTGCCTTAACAACCCTATTAACATGGGTGGCCACTTTGAGGGATCTATGGACATGGACCCCAAGATCCCTCTGTTCCTCCACACTGCCAAGATTCCTGCCTTTAAACCAGTATTCCCCATTCACATTCGACCTTCCAAAATGAATCACTTCACACTTTTCCAGTTGAAATCCATCTGCCACTTCTCAGCCTAGCTCTGCATCCTGTCAATGTCCCGTTGCAACTTACAACAGCCCTCCACACTATCCACAACTCCACCAACATTCATGTCATCAGCAAACTTACTAACCCAGCCTTCCACTTCCTCAATCCAAGTCATTCATAAAAATTATAAAGATGACAAATCCCTACGGAAAACCACTGGTCACCGAGCATCAGGCTGAATACTTTCCATCCACTATCACCCTCTGTCTTCTATTGGCCAGCCAATTCTGTATCCAAACAGCCATATTTCCCTGTATCCCATGCCTCCTTATTTGCTGAATGAGTCTATCGTGGGGAACCTTCTTAAAAGGCTTGCTAAAACCCGTGTACCCCACATCCACTGCTCTACCTTCATCAATGTGTTTTGTCACATCCTCAAAGAATTCAGTAAGGCTTGTGAGGTACGACATGCCTCTCAAAGTCATGCTGACTATCTCTAATCAAGCTATGCTTTTCCAAATAATCACAAATCCTGTTTCTCAGAATTCTCTCCAGTAATTAGCCCACCACAGACGTAAGGCTTGAGGGGCTGAATGGCCTACTTCTAATATTTTGTATTCATGTATGTATCTCTTCTTATTGGTCTCCTTATTTAATAAATGCAGTGGGAGCAGTTGAAAGTCGGTTTACTTAAATAGTACCTGAAATGGGCAGGTTGTTTTCTGAGCAAAGTTTGGACAGGCCAGGCTTGGATCCACTGGAGTTTAGAAATGTAAGACGTGACTTGCTTCTGTGGGAGAATTTAAAAATAAGACGTTGCCCATTTATGACACAGATGGAGGGGACAAAAATCTCTCAATCTCATTCTTTTTCAGAAGACCTAATTTCGAGGTCCTTGAATGTTTTTAAGACAGAGTTAGATCAATTCTTGATTAGGAATGGGGGAGTGAAAGGTTACCGGAAATGGGTGGGAATGTGGAGTAATTGGATCAGTCGTGATCTTATTGAATGATGGTGTAGGCTTGAGAAGCTGTAATAATATGCTCATAATTCAGGTTCAGTGATTGCTAGTTATGTCCTAGCTAGGTCTAAGTCCCTAGCACAGATCCCTCAGTTTATGTCCCAAGTACTGACTCAGATTTATGTTTTTATTTCGGTCAATTCTGGTGTTTTACTCTGTCACTGATGTTTACCCTTTTGGACACAGCTCCTGCCACAGCAGCAAGTAGAGGCCAGTCTGGGTCACAAACAAAACCAGAAATTGCTGGAAAAACTCAGCAGGTCTGGCAGTATCTGTGGGGAGAAAAAAGCAGAGGTAATGTTTCAGGTCCAGTGACCCTTCTTCATAACAGGTGATCTGGGTCTCCTGGCATTTGTCACAATGGGCCAGATTTAAAGCTTCATACTTGATGCTCTAAAAAATAACAATCACAAAGGAATTCATGATCCTTTTGACCTTCAAGCAGATGCTGATGTTGGGATGAGCCTGGCTCGTCGTCATGTTCCAGATTATAAAGTATTTATAATGCAAACAGGCCATTCTGCCCAAAAGATTCATGCCGATGCTTACACATTACACAAGCACTCTCCCATTGTACTCCTCTGTCTTTTTATTTGTTCTTGAGATGAGAGCATTGGCGACTGGGCCAGCATTTATTATCCTTTGAGGTGGTGGTAGTGAGCTTCCATTTTGAACCACTGCAGTCTGTGTGGTGTAAATATAACCCAGCGAGCTGTTAGGAAAGGAGTTCCAGGATTTTGGCCCAGCAGCTCTGAAGGAACAGGAATATATTTCCAAGTCAGAATGATGAGAAGTTTTGAGGAGAACTTGCAGGTGGTGTTCCCATGGATCTGCTGTCTTTATCCTTGAGGTATAGAGGTCACATGTTTGGATGGTTCGGTCAAAGGCGCCTTGGCAATGTGCCACAGTGCATCTTATACACTAATGCACTGCTGCAATTGTGTGTTAATGGTAAATGTTGAAGGTGGTAGATAGGGTGACAATCAAACAAACTGTTCTGTCCTATATGGTGTTGAACCTCTTGAGTATTGTTGAACTCATCCAGGCAAATGAAGAATATTCCATTACACTTCTAAGTCACTTGCCATTTAATTCCTAGTCACAGATCTGGTTTAATAGCCACAGTATTTACTCTATTGGTTTAGTTCAGTTTCTGATAACTCCTGGATATTAATCATGGAGGATTTGGTGATGGTGATGGATAGATTCTTTCTTGTATGACACAAATGTTACTTGCTACTTAACAGCCTAAGAAGCCTGAATATTGAACAGGTTTTGTTTCATGAGGGCACAACTGCTTCAGCATCTAAGGGATTCCTTTACTAGCACACTGTTTTCCTTTCACCACTCATCTTTCTTTTGAGATTCCACTTAAACACCTCTCCACCGTTTCCTTTGGTACTGAATTCCACATTCTAACCATTCTCTTGGAATAGATTTTTTTTTCCTGATTTTTCTGATTATATTTATTAAAAGCTTGTTGTGTAAGGTATTTCTGCTTCTCTGTGACTCTTTAACCAATCCATGCTTGTTCTATTTTCTGTTTCCCACAGAAACGCTAAGATGATGCCAACACAGGTCACAGATTCCCTAATGTCTATTTTCCAGTCAGAAGGTGGCCTCTCAGAACCTGAGTCTGAGCAGCTTCTCGTGGAACTGGAACGATGTGGCCGATTCCAGACAGAGACCTGGTCCTGACCATCTCAGGAAGTAGCGGGTACAACCAGCAATGTGCCACTTAGACCAAGCTTGGAGTCCAAGCAACACATTCTGTCCTCCTGAAATAAGGCGACAGTGAGTGCAGTCCGATTGCATCGATTGTAACTCTGAGTTGGTTCCCAAACTTAACCACCAACCCCTCTCCACCCCCCATTCTCTCTGTCACTAAGGAACTGAAAAGAAAGTGATTGTATTGTGTTGTAATTTATCATTCACAAGATTGTTTCAGAAATCACTGATTACTCACTCAACTATAAGGATTCTGAAGGTTCCAAATAAAATGGAGATATATACCACTGGACTGGAGATTGAATAACCTTGTATGTAATATTAATACTGATCGTGATGGTA
This sequence comes from Chiloscyllium plagiosum, assembly GCF_037043375.1. Lineage (NCBI taxonomy): Eukaryota > Metazoa > Chordata > Chondrichthyes > Orectolobiformes > Hemiscylliidae > Chiloscyllium > Chiloscyllium plagiosum. Next base: position 52,533,874 of record NW_028270159.1, read on the forward strand.
AACTTGAAGGCCACATCTTCAAGAAGCTCCTCCATATTTCTGCTAATGGAACGCAAGATGTTCAGGGAAAGCTTCCAAATGGACTGTGGCTTAGCTGTGATATTTGTTGCTGACACAGCTTCCACATTGGAGGCTGGAGATGTAGAGCAATGAAAAGCTGGAGCTGTGAACCTTGTGTTTGTTCCTGGAAGTGCACACTCCTTATCTCCTCCCATTTCAGGTTACCCTCACCCCACCCTCAACCAAAGTCAAACATTGCTCACTTTCTTCAAGCAGCTACAACAGTGACACACTGTTCCAGAGCCAGCAAGCTGCTCTACCCCAGCTAAACCGTCTTCAGTGTAAAATCCCTGTATTGGAGAAGGGAAAAGACTGAGCAACTGGAGAATATCACCATCCCGAGGTGACTGGCTCAAAGACAGCCTGGACGCTGAGCTGGTGACTAGGTTAATGGCTGCTCTTAGAGATCAGAAGACCATGATAACTGAATACTGGATCAATACAATACAATAGAAAGCAAGAATAAGCTAGCCAGTAATGACACACCAGCAAATAGGGAGATGAAGGTACAATTGAACCTAAAGAAAGGGATACACACTGGGTACACAGATACTAAAGACATTGATAACTAAAGGGAATATGAAAAGATTAGGCAGTAAGTTCAAAAGAAAGCCAAGAAGAAACTACAAAACTAAATTAATGAGGAATATAAAAAAAACTAAGATATTTTAAAAAAAACAAATAACAAGTAAAATCACGATGAGGATATAGGACACACATGAGAAACTCTTAAATAATGATAAAATAGCAGGAAGAATTAATTATGGATGTTACAGTCATAGGGTCATACAGTGTGGAAACAGACCCTTCAGTCCAACAAGTCCACACCAACAATGTTCCCAAGCCAAACTAGTCCCACTTGCCTATATTTGGTCCATAACCCTCCAAACCTTTCCTATTCATTTACTTATCCAAATGTCTTTTAAATATTGTAACTATACTTGCAGCTACCATTTCCTGTAGCAGTTCACAGACAAATTATTTTGTGTAAAAAAAATATTGCCTCTCGTGTCCTTTTCACAGCTTTCTCCTCTCATCTTAAAAATATGTCCCCTAATTTTGAAATCCCCCCACTGCACAGAAAAGACCCTTGCTAGTCACCTTATCTATGCCCCTCATGAATTTATAAACCTCAATAAGGCCACCCCTCAATCTACAATGCTCCAGCTATAAAGGTCCCAGCCTATCCAGCCTCTCCTTCTAACTCAAACCCCTGATAACGAATAATGACATTTGGTGTTTACAGAGTTGACAGGCATGACATTAGAATTTAAAAAAACGTAAAATAATCCAAAAGGAAAAATCAACAAACAATGGAAAACCATTGCCTAAGAAAAGAAACATGCTGTCAAAGGATTTTTGTGTTGCATTCAGGAGAGATAGAAGAATACCTCATCTCAAAGGGAACAACAATTTATACTGTATGAGAAGAGGATACTTGTGAAAGGATTGGTAACTGGACTCTTGTTGGCTGAGGTGTTGCCATGGAGAGTGCAGTTATTAAATTGGGGATATTGTTGACCCCCAAGGTTTATTTAAATTCAAAACATTCAAGTTGATTCTGATTGGTTGAGGCCGTCGGGAAATGTACAAGGGCACAGTTGCCTCTCAGGCTTTTGTTCAATTGAATGCCTGAACTTGTTATTTTTGTTTGCAGAGGAGAGGACAGTGTGTTTGAATAAATATAGTAGCTAACATGTGGAATTGAGTTGTTCTGTGAACCAAAACTGATTATCTTAATTTGGCTGTTAGTGTAATTCTGAGTGCATTTGGGATTGTTGGGTAAGTGATGTTCAGACATGGAATTACACCTGATGAAAGACTCCATGTTCTTAGATTTGGAAGCATGAATTGATTGAGTACAATCCGTTGCAAATCGATTTTGTGTTGGATGCGAGCCGTTAGTCACTGGGGCTTGTGGCCTATATACCTGGCATCACACTGCCACTGAAATGCATATCCCATATTACTCATTGTGATTCCATGAGTTGACTACTGGACATTCTTGATGCAATTCCTTTAATTTTTGTGAATCATTATAAGCTGTGAACAAATTGAATAAATAATTTTTCATACATTTACTGCTTTACTGTGTTTTAATTCAGCAACAGGAGTTGGGAGGTCATTGGTTAGGCCACTGTTGGAATATTGCGTGCAGTTCTGGTCTCCTTCCTATCGGAAAGATGTTGTGAAACTTGAAAGGGTTCAGAAAAGATTTACAAGGATGTTGCCAGGGTTGGAGGATCTGAGCTACAGGGAGAAGCTGGGGCTGTTTTCCCTGGAGCGTTGGAGGCAGAGGGGTGACCTTATAGAGGTTTACAAAATTATGAGGGGCATGGATAGGATAAATCGACAAAGTCTTTTCCTTGAGGTCGGGGAGTCCAGAACTATAGGGCATAGGTTTAGGGTGAGAGGGGAAAGATATAAAAGAGACCTAAGGGGCAACTTTTTCACGCAGAGGGTGGTACGTGTATGGAATGAGTTGCCAGAGGATGTGGTGGAGGCTGGTACAATTGCAACATTTAAGAGGCATTTGGATGGGTATATGAATAGGAAGAGTTTGGAGGGATATGGGCCGGGTGCTGGCAGGTGGGACTAGATTGGGTTGGGATATCTGGTCGGCCTGGACGGGTTGGACCAAAGGGTCTGTTTCCATGCTGTGCATCTCTATGACTCTATTTGAATCTAGTGTTTTTGACACTGACTACATTTATAGGCATGTTATGTTACAGAAAGCTCTGCTTAACCAAAGTTTGGGGACAGTTCCATGGGATTCAATGTGAGATGTTATTGTGTTCAAAATTGAGGTATCTCGATGAGGTAAATTAGAAGAAACTGCCTTGGTGAAAGTATTGGGAATCAAAGGATGTTGATTTAAGAGAATTGGAAAAAGAACCAGAGATAAGAGGGGGAAGAACATTTTACACAGTGAATGGTTTGGAATACAGTACCAGAGATTGTGAGGGAGACAGGTTCAACTGAGTCTTTCAAGAAAATTGAATGTCTGAAGATAAAGGTTTGTAAGGCTGGGGAAGTGGGACTAGCTCAGTTGCTCTTGTGGAGATCTGATGAGGACAGAACAGGCTAACTGGCTTTGTGTTTGGAAACTATTCTATTACTCAATAGAAGTAGAAGTAGTCCCAGAGAAATGGCAGATAATTAATATGTTTCTATATACACATATAAAATGTGATAGAAAAGTTGAACTATCGCCTGGTTAATCAGTGTAGGAAAAGCAGTTCCTGAGTTGAATTTCCTACCTTTTGGGACTCTTTCTACCCGTATAACTTGTGATTGTTTGAAAATTTGTATTCTTGCATTTATTCTAATAAGTTTTGACAAGCTTTGACAATATGTTTATCTTTTTAGCAAAAACAAGGTGGTTATGTTGTAATTGTATAAAACACTTTGGCTCCATGACGTATATAAGTGCAGTTCTTGATGATACACTTAGGGAGGATGTGAAGGCATTATGGAGGTTTAGGAAAAAGATTCACGAAAATCTTTAAGGGTGGCGTAGTGGTTAGCACTTCTACATCACAGCACCAAGGATCCAGGTTCAATTCCAAGCTTGGGTAATTGTCTGTGTGGAGTTTGCTCATTCTCCCTGTGTTTGCGTAGGTTTCCTTCGGATGCTCTAGTTTCCTCCCACAGTTCAAAGATGTGCAGGCTAGGTGGATTGGCCTTGCTAAATTGCCCATAGTGTCCAGGGATGTGTAGGCTAGTTGGATAACCCCTGGGAAATGAAGGGTTACAGGGATAGGGTGGGGGCTGGGTCTGGGTTGGATACTCTTCAAAGGGCCACTGTGGACTTGATGGAGCAAATGGCCTGCTTCTACACTATAGGGATTCTATGAGAATGATTTAGGGATGAGGAATTTCAGTTACGTAGAAAGATTGGAGCAGTTGGAATTTCCCTCCTGAGAGAAGAGACTGTTGAGAGGTCATGCAACAATACTGAATGCCTTTTCAATTGACCATAGTGTTCAAAATGATGAATTCTAGACAAGTAGATGAGGAGGAACTGGCCCATTGGTGGAGGAATTGTGAACCGGGGGCACAAATTTTGATAATTAATGAAAAAAGCAAATGCATCATGAGAAACGTTTTCATGTTGCCAGTGATAAAGACCTGGAATGCACTGCTTGCGTTAACAGAATCTGATCCAATTTAGGCTTTTAATTTGGAATTGCATGTTTTAAGAGATCAATATACTGATTTGGAGAAGAAATAAGAGTTGGGACGTCATGTAAGTTAGCACTGCACACAATGCAAGACAGCTTAAAGGCTGCCGAACAATAGAATAGTTAATCAGAGGCAAAAATATACAGTTAAGCGATTCGCTTATTTCCAAATGTAAGCACATAGATCCCAATATTAAATGTGATTCCATGATTAGACATCATTTTTTCAACAATCCCAAGTGTGCTCAGAATTACACAATCAACCAATTTAAGATTATAAATTAGATTCACAGTGTGACTTTTGCTAGAATCATAGAAGTTACATTTATTCAGAAACAGTGGTCTGCAGATAGCACATTTTGGTGTAGTTAATGAGGTGTGAATAGGTAGTTATTGCGATTGGTTAAGACTTAAGCCAATATATAATATTGCATCTGTAAGGTGTACGAGAAACAAGACTCTCTCTCCTAGCCAGAAGTCATCACCCTGAAGTCAACAATATAAGTTCCCCAGTGTTTGCTGTTATTTGTCACTTTCAGCTTGTGCACCTGTCAGCAATCTCAGGATACAAATTGTACTCAATCAGTCTATGATTCACTGTGAGTTCTTATGCATTGTTGGAGACCAAAGTACAAGCCAACTCCTATTCAAGACTCTCCATGGCCTACTATCAGTCTAGAGAACCCCACTCATCACATAACCCAAGAAGAATATCTCTGGATCCTGGGAGGGACTATTGTCAGGATGCCAACTGTTTTAGATTAGATTAGATTACTTACAGTGTGGAAACAGGCCCTTCGGCCCAACAAGTCCACACCGACCCGCCGAAGCGTATACCACCCAGACCCATACTCCTACATTTACCCCTTCACCTAACTCTACGGGCAATTTAGCATGGCCAATTCACCTGACCTGCACATTTTTGGATTGTGGGAGGAAACCGGAGCACCCGGAGGAAACCCATGCCGACACGGGGAGAATGTGCAAACTCCACACACAGAGTCGCCTGAGGCAGAGGTTGAACCCGGGTCTCAGGCGCTGTGAGGCAGCAGTGCTAACCACTGTGCCACCGTGCCGCCCACAAAATTGCACAATCTGCCCTAAAGGGATTTGAACCCATCTCCCCACAGTATTAGTTTGGGATTCTCGATTAGTAGTCCTGTGACATTACCACTACACCACTGCTTCCTCACATAGACACCACTGCTTCCTTCTTAAAACTGTTCCTGGATGTTTCATCATATGACTTTGCCCCATGCACTAGTCAATAGTCAGCTAACGTATCTATCCTTGCAATGCACTGCCGTACTCTGTCAATTGGAAAGCAAAAAGATTCACTGTACAATTGGATGAAACGTGACTATCAGCCAGACGTTTTCTCAGGTTTTTCTATATTTTTACACCCGGCTTTTCTGTTTCTCACAGGCTCCTCTGAGATTTTTGGGACAGCTATCTTTTGAGTTTCAGGGTTTTCACTAACAATGTAGTCAAATAGTAAAGTCACCTTCTGTATTTGTGTTGAAACTTTAGGTATTTAGATTCTGAAGCAGAAATAGAAAAAGTGATCAATGTGCTTAACGCTAGTTAAATTTCCATTAAACGTAAAGCCACAATACATGGAAAATAAAACATTAATTTTTCTCAACACTACTGTATTTAAAATAGCACAAGCCAACAGGCAGTTCACAGCAAAGTTTTTTTTAAAAATAAACAATACGTGATTCTCTGCACAAAAATCCATCACCGTAAACACACCTTCGAGATCACTGAGGTTACCGCAAATGCTTTTCTAAGGGTTCAGAAAAGATTTACAAGGATGTTGCCAGGGTTGGAGGATCTGAGCTACAGGGAGAGGTTGAACAGGCTGGGGCTGTTTTCCCTGGAGGGTCGGAGGCAGAGGGGTGACCTTACACGGGTTTACAAAATTATGAGGGGCATGGATAGGATAAATAGACAAAGTCTTTTCCCTGGGGTCGGGGAGTCCAGAACTATAGGGCATAGGTTTAGGGTGAGAGGGGAAAGATATAAAAGAGACCTAAGGGGCAACTTTTTCACGCAGATGGTGGTACGTGTATGGAATGAGCTGCCACAGGATGTGGTGGAGGCTGGTACAATTGCGACATTTAAGAGGCATTTGGATGGGTATATGAATGGGAAGGGTTTGGAGGGATATGGGCCGGGTGGGACTAGATTGGGTTGGGATATCTGTCGGCATAGACGGGTTGGACCGAAGGGTCTGTTTCCATGCTGTACATCTCTATGACTATTTAATCAGGCAGTTACTACCATTTTCACTATATCTCATATAATGTTTCCTGAACATATGTAGCTTTAAGCTAGAGATTCAATCTTCATTTGCAAGTATTTCATTACCTCAGTGATTTTAGGATTTCCTAATGCTGGTTATCTGCATGCTCCTTTGTTGCTGGTTTGAAACTTCTGTTTACTTTGCATCCTCTCTGTCTTCCAACTGTCCCCTATAGTTTCCCCTCTTTCCCACCCCTTACATTCTTCCTCTTCCCCTTATGTAGCCTTTCCCCCCACTGCACTCCCTCTTTCCCCTTTACAATGTCCCTCGCACCCATCCACCCCAGCAGCTTCTCTGTGCCTCTGTCACCTCTTTGTCTTCCCTCATTCCTTTGCAGGCTTGTTACAAAAACATTTCATATCCCAATGTTTCTGAAGGACTTAAGTTTTGAAGGATTATGGAAAAATTGATTTATGCCATTATTTAAGAAAGGTGGTAAGGAACTTGAGACCAGTGAGCCTGGTGTCAGTGGTGAGTAAGTTGTTGGAGGGGATTCTGAGGGACAGGATTTACATGCATTTGGAAAGGCAAGGACTGACTTGGGATAGCCAGCATGGCTTTGTGCATGGAAAGTCATGTTTCCTTAACTTGATTGAAGAAGTAATGAAGAGGACTGATGAGGGCAGAGCTGTGGATGTAATCTTTATGGTCTTCAGTAAGGTGTTTGACAAAGTTCCACAGGTAGACTGGTTAGCAAGGTTAGATCACATGAAATATTGGAAGAACTAGTAACTTGGATACAGAATTGGGCTCGAAGGTAGGAGACAGAGGGTGGAGGTGGAAGCTTACTTTTTGGACTGAAGGTCTGTGACCAGCAATGTGCCACAAGGATCAGTGGGGGGTCCACTGTTTTTTGTCATTTATATAAATGATTTAGATGTGAATATAAAAGGTATGATTAGTACATTTGCAGATGACACCAAAATTGGAGTGCAGTGGACAATGAAGATTATCTCAAGTACAATGGTACCTTGATCAATTGGGTAAAAACAATGACTGCAGATGCTGGAAACCAGATTCTGCATTAGTGGTGCTGGAAGAGCACAGCAGGTCAGGCAGCATCCAAGGAGCTTCGATATTGACGTTTCGGGCAAAAGCCCTTCATCAGGAATAAAGGCAGTGAGCCTGGAGCGTGGAGAGATAAGCTAGAGCAGGGTGGGGGTGGGGAGAAAGTAGCATTGAGTACAATGGGTGAGTGGGGGAGGGGATGAAGGTGATAGGTCAGGGAGGAGAGGGTGGAGTGGATAGGTGGGAAAGGAGATAGGCAGGTAGGACAAGTCCGGACAAGTCATGGACAGCTGAGCTGGAAGTTTGGAACTAGAGTGAGGTGGGGGAAGGGGAAATGAGGAAGCTGTTGAAGTCCACATTGATGCCCTGGGGTTGAAGTGTTCCGAGGCGGAAGATGAGGCGTTCTTCCTCCAGGCGTCTGGTGGTGAGGGAGCGGCGGTGAAGGAGGCCCAGGACCTCCATGTCCTCGGCAGAGTGGGAGGGGGAGTTGAAATGTTGGGCCACGGGGCGGTTTGGTTGATTGGTGCGGGTGTCCCAGAGATGTTCCCTAAAGCACTCTGCTAGGAGGCGCCCAGTCTCCCCAATGTAGAGGAGACCGCATCGGGAGCAACGGATACAATAAATGATATTAGTGGATGTGCAGGTAAAACTTTGATGGATGTGGAAGGCTCCTTTAGGGCCTTGGATAGAGGTGAGGGAGGAGGTGTGGGCGCAGGTCTTACAGTTCCTGCGGTGGCAGGGGAAGGTGCCAGGATGGGAGGGTGGGTTGTAGGGGGGCATGGACCTGACCAGGTAGTCACGGAGGGAACGGTCTTTGCGGAAGGCGGAAAGGGGTGGGGAGGGAAATATATCCCTGGTGGTGGGGTCTGTTTGGAGGTGGCAGAAATGTTGGCAGATGATTTGGTTTATGTGAAGGTTGGTAGGGTGGAAGGTGAGCACCAGGGGCGTTCTGTCCTTGTTACAGTTGGAGGGGTGGGGTCTGAGGGCGGAGGTGCGGAATGTAGACGAGATGCGTTGGAGGGCATCTTTAACCACGTGGGAAGGGAAATTGCGGTCTCTAAAGAAGGAGGCCATCTGGTGTGTTCTGTGGTGGAACTGGTCCTCCTGGGAGCAGATCCGGCGGAGGCGGCGGAATTGGGAATACGGGAATTTGCAAGAGATGGGGTGGGAAGAGGTGTAATCCAGGTAGCTGTGGGAGTCGGTGGGTTTGTAAAAAATGTCAGTGTCAAGTCGGTCATCATTAATGGAGATGGAGAGGTCCAGGAAGGGGAGGGAGGTGTCAGAGATGGTGTCCAGGTAAATTTAAGGTCAGGGTGGAATGTGTTGGTGAAGTTGATGAATTGCTCAACCTCCTCGTGGGAGCACAAGATGGCGCCAATGCAGTCATCAATGTAGCGGAGGAAGAGGTGGGGAGTGGTGCCGGTGTAATTACGGAAGATCAACTGCTCTACGTAGCCAACAAAGAGACAGGCATAGCTGGGGCCCATACGTGTGCTCATGGCTACCCCTTTGGTCTGGAGGAAGTGGGAGGATTCAAAGGAGAAATTGTTGAGGGTGAGGACCAGTTCGGCCAAACGAATGAGAGTGTCGGTGGAAGGGTACTGTTGGGGACATCTGGAGAGGAAAAAACGGAGGGCTTGGAGGCCCTGGTCATGGCGGATGGAGGTGTAGAGGGATTGGATATCCATGGTGGTCAATTGGGCCAAGGGGCTGATGAGTAGCAGGTGGCGTTTAATTTAGATAAATGTTTGTTGCTGTATTTTAGTAAGGGAAAATATGGGGAGGACTTATACGCTTAATGGTAGGGTCCTGAGGAGCGTTGCCATACAGGTTCATAATTCCTTGAAGGTAGAGTCGTAAGTAGACAGGGGAGTGAAGAAGGCCTTTATTGGTCAGTGCATTGAATATAGAAGGTGGAATGTCATGTGGCTGTACAGGAAATTGGTTCGGCCACTTTGGGCATTCAATTCAAGTCTCCCTTTCATAGGAAGGATGTTGTGAAACTTGAAAGGGTTCAGAAAAGATGTACAAGGATGTTGCCAGATTTGGGGGTTTTGAGCTATAACGAGAGGCTGAATAGGCTGGGGCTGTTTTCCCTGGAGCTTTGATGCTGAGGGATAACCTAATGAAGGTGTATAAAATCATGAGGGGCATGGGTAGGGTGAACAGTCAAGGTATTTCCACTAGGATAGCGGAGTCTAAAACTAGAAGGCATGGGTTTAAGGTGAAAGAGGAAAGATTTAAAAGGCAACTAAGCGGCACCTTCTTCACACAGTGGGTGGTGTGTATGGAATGAGCTGCCAGAGGAAGTGGTGAAGGCTGTGACAATTACATTTAAAAGGCATCTGGATGGGTATATGAATAAGAAGGCTTCAGAGGGATATGGGCCAAATGCTGGCAAATGGGACTAGATCAGTTTAGGATATCTGGGTGGCGTGGAAGTGTTGGACTGTTTCCATGCTGTACAACCTGTGACTGTAATTGTGGAAAGACTTTGAATTCTTTATTTAAGAGGTTATTTAAAAGGTCACTGAGTTTTTTTTAAAAATGGGCTTCCTAGGAATCACATAACTGATGGTAACTGCTTGCTTTGCTGTTGACTCAGCTGGAGCTGTTTGAACAGTGACTTGGTGAAGAGTGATTTGGTATTAGATTTAGTGGAGAAACAAGAAGTCTTGAGGAAGGGAAGCCTAGCTGATCTCTCCTATTTCTGGAAGAACTTGTTGAGAGTTCAGGATGAAACCTATTTGTTCTTATTGGGAAAAAAATTGATTAAAGGAACATATCAATCGGCCATTGTCAACATTCTGGAAGTCACCACTAAACAGAAACTGAGTTGAGTATGATCATACCTACCACGTGTGAAAAAATCCATTTATTCCCACCTTCTATTTCTGGTGGTCTTCACTGGGTCAAATCCTGGCATGTTCTCCACAACCATACTGTGGGTGAGCTTACACTAAATGGACTGCAGCAGTTCAAGAGGTAGCTCAATTGCAATTCCTCAAAAAAGGCTGGCTCAGACAGCAAAGACCATATTCTGTGAATGAATAAACAAAAATTAAGGTATCTCCTGAACAAGATGCATCTGTTAGGACACCAGAGGCAACCACGTGTGATGAATGACTTGACCACATGTGCCAAAAAAACATCAGAAAACAGGCCTCAGAACATTTCAAGAATATTCTATCTGTCAGAAAATCTTTTTAAAATCAGACCTTTTTAAAATAAGCACTGTGGATGCTGACCAGATATTGCATCTTCATTGGATACATTTTGATTTGATAATTTAATATGTTTATTGAAGAAACCTTGGTGATGGACCAGAAGATTTGTCGTTCAGCTTGTTGACTTGCTTGCTGAACTGGTACATTTGTTCGTAAACATCTTGTCACCATAGTATTAACATTAATGTGCCTCCGGTGAAGCGCTGTCGTTCTATCCTGCTTTCTATTTATGTGGCCGGGTCTGCTGGGGTTGGTTTTATTATTAGTTCTGTTTCTTGGTGGTTGGTAAATGGGATCCAACTCAACATGTTTGTTAATGGAGTTCCAGGTTGAATGATAGGCTTCCAGAAATTCCTGTGCATGCCTCTGTTTGCCTTGTCCTAGGATGGATATGTTGTCCCAGTCAAATTTGGTGTCCTTCATTGTCTGTATGTATGGATACAAGTGATAGCTAGTCATGCCTCTTGATGGCTAGTGGGTGTTCGTGTACCCTGGTGGCTAATTTCCTTCCTGTTTGCTCAACATAATACTTTTGGCCATCTTTACATGGTATTTTGTATATAACATTGGTCCTCTTGGTTGTGGGTATGGGATCCTTTATACCTGTTAGTTGTTGTCATAGTATGGTAGTTAGTTTCTGGGCTTACATACCCAGGGGGCAGAGTAGTCTGGTGGTCATTTCTGATATGCCCTTAATGTATAGCAACGTGGCCAGTGTGTCCGGATGTGTTGTGCCTTTCACAATACAGACATGGTGAGGACAGTGCAGGAGGGAGAGAGAGAGAGAGAGAGAGAGAACCTGCACAGTTACTGCCTTTGCTGTTTTTGAATTCATGTGTCACTGGACATCGGAGTGCATCTGGGAAAATTAACAAACAGTGAATTTCACAACTAATCTTGGAGGAACCGGTTTGGGCGAAGTTCACAACATAGAATCAGATAAGTTAGTTGTTGTTTTCAGTCTGTCCAAGAGAAAGGCTGTATTAGTGAGTACAGTGGGTTCTTTCTTGATTATATGTTTTTGGAGATAAGTCTCTTGATTAAACTTAAAATATAAGCCATAGCTATTAATTTAACCTGGTGCAGTGTTTTGTAGAGGAATAAGATGGTGTTATTTTCTGGGTCTGTAGATTGTGAAGGAGCAAAAATGGCCTTTGCAGTGATATGTATTTCTTGTCAGATGTGGGAGTTTAAAGAGAGTTTAAGGGTTACTGCGGATTATATCTGCCATAAATGCTGTTGGATGCGAATCTTATCAGATCGAGTGGATCGGTTGGAGACAGATAGAAGCGATGAGGAATTTGCAACAGTATGTGATGGATGGCAGTTATAGGAAGGGGGGAAAGTCTCAGATACAGTCACATAGCTGGGTTAACTCCAGGAATGGTGAGAGAGGTCGGCACCTAGGGCAGGAGTCTTTTGTGGATATACCCATTTCAAACAGGTATGGTGTTTTGGAAAATGTAGTGGGTGATGCATTCTCAGGGGAACATAGCACGAGCAGCCAAGTTTCTGGTATTGAGACTGGCTCTAATGCAACGAGGGGTACGTCAGCTTCCAAGAGATCAATTGTGTTAGGAGATTCTGTAGTCAGAGGTACAGACAGACGTTTCTGTGGCCAGCAGAGAAAAAGCAGAATGGTGTGTTGTTTCCCTGGTGCCAGGATCAAGGATGTCTCAGAGAGGGTACAGAATGTTCTCATGGGGGAGTGGGGCCAGCAAGAGGTCATTGTCCACATTGGAACCAACGACATTGGAAGGGAAAAGGTTGAGACTCTGAAGGGAGATTACAGAGAGTTAGGCAGAAATTTAAAAAGGAGGTCCTCAAGGGTAGTAATATCTGGATTACTCCTAGTGCTACGAGCTAGTGAGGGCAGGAATAGGAGGATAGAGCAGATGAATGCGTGGCTGAGGAGCTGGTGTATGGGAGAAGGATTCACATTTTTGGATCATTGGAATTTCTTTAGGGGTAGAAGTGATCTGTACAAGAAGGACAGATTGCACCTAAATTGGAAGGGGACTAATATACTGGCAGGGAAATTTGCTAGAGTTGCTCAGGAGGATTTAATCTAGTAAGGTGGGGGGGGGGTGGGACCCAGGGAGATAGTGAGGAAAGAGATCAATCTGAGACTGATAAAGTTGAGAACAGAAGCGAGTCAAACAGTCAGGGCAGGCAGGGACAAGGTAGGACTAATAAATTAAACTGCATTTATTTCAATGCAAGGGGCCGAACAGGGAAGGCAGATGAACTCAGGGCATGGTTAGGAACATGGGACTGGGATATCATAGCAATTACAGAAACATGGCTCAGGGATGGGCAGGATTGGCAGCTTAATGTTCCAGGATACAAATGCTACAGGAAGGATAGAAAGGGAGGCAAGAGAGGAGGGGGAGTGGCATTTTTGATAAGGGATAGCATTACAGCTGTGCTGAGGGAGGATATTCCAGAAATACATCCAGGGAAGTTATTTGGGTGGAACTGAGAAAAAAGAAAGGGATGATCACCTTATTGGGATTGCATTATAGGCCCTCTAGTAGTCAGAGGGAAATTGAGAAACAAACTTGTAAGGAGATCTCAGCTATCTGTAAGAATAATAGGATCATTTGATAGGGGATTTTAACTTTCCAAACATCGACTGGGACTGCCATAGTATTAAAGGTTTAGATGGAGAGGAATTTGTTAAGTGTGTACAAGACAATTTTCTGATTCGGTATGTGGATGTACCCAATAGAGAAGGTGCAAAACTTGACCTACTCTTGGGAAATAAGGCAGGACAGGTGACTGAGGTATCAGTGGGGGAGCACTTTGGGGCCAGCAACCATAATTCTATTACATTTAAAATAATGATGGAAAAGGATAGATCAGATCTAAAAGTTGAAGTTCTAAATTGGAGAAAGGCCAACTTTGACGGTATTAGACAAGAACTTTTGAAAGCTGATTGGGGGCAGATGTTCGCAGGTAAAGGGACGGCTGGAAAATGGGAAGCCTTCAGAAATGAGATAACAAGAGTCCAGAGGAAGTATATTCCTGTCAGGGTGAAAGGAAGGCTGGTAGGTATATGGAATGCTGGAAGACTAAAGAAATTGAGGAGGAAGTGAGGACTGCAGATGTTGGAGATCAGAGCTGAAAATGTGTTGCTGGAAAAGCGCAGCAGGTCAGGCAGCATCCAAGGAACAGGAGAATCGACGTTTCGGGCATAAGCCCTTCTTCAGGAATGAGGAAAGTTTGTCCAGCAGGCTAAGATAAAACGTAGGGAGGAGGGGCGTCGGAAATGTGATAGGTGGAAAGAGGTCAAGGTGAGGGTGATAGGTCAGACTGGGGTGGGGACGGAGAGATCAGGAAGAAGATTGCAGGTTAGGAAGGCGGTGCTGAATTCGATGGATTTGACTGGGACAAGGTGGGGGGAGGGGAAATGAGGAAACTGGTGAAATCCGAGTTCATCCCTTGTGGTTGGAGGGTTCCTAAGCGGAAGATGAGGCGCTCTTCCTCCAACCGTCGTGTTGTTGTGGTCTGGCGATGGAGGAGTCCAAAGACCTGCATATCCTTGGTGGAATGGGAGGGGGAGTTGAAGTGTTGAGCCACAGGGTGGTTGGGTTGGTTGGTCCGGGTGTCCCAGAGGTGTTCTCTGAAACGCTCCGCAAGTAGCCGGCCTGTCTCCCCAATATAGAGGAGGCCACATCGGGTGCAGAGGATGCAATAGATGATGTGTGTGGAGGTGTAGGTGAATCTGTGGCGGATATGGAAGTTTCCTTTGGGGCCTTGGAGGGTGGTGAGGGGGGAGGTGTGGGCGCAAGTCTTGCACCTCCTGCGGTTGCAGGGGAAGGTGCCAGGAGTGGAGGTTGGGTTGGTGGGGGGTGTGGATCTGACGAGGGAGTCATGGAGGGAGTGGTCTTTACGGAATGCTGATAGGGGAGGGGAGGGAAATATATCCTTGGTGGTGGGGTCCGTTTGGAGGTGGCGGAAATGACGGCGGATGATGCGCTGTACATGGAGATTGGTGGGGTGGTAGGTGAGGACCAGTGGGGTTCTGTCCTGGTGGCGGTTGGAGGGGCGGGGCTCAAGTGCGGAGGAGCGGGAAGTGGAAGAGATGCGGTAGAGGGCATCGTCGACCATCCTGAGGGACAATGATCCCACCCCCCACCACCAAACCATCATCTTCCAGACCATCCATAACCTCATCACCTCGGGGGATCTCCCATCCACCGCCTCCAACCTCATAGTCCCACAACCCCGCACCGCCCGTTTCTACCTCCTGCCCAAAATCCACAAACCTGACTGCCCCGGCCGACCCATTGTCTCAGCCTGCTCCTGCCCCACCGAACTCATCTCCGCATACCTTGACACCGTCCTGACCCCCTTAGTCCAAGAACTCCCCACCTACGTTCGGGACACCACCCATGCCCTCCACCTGCTCCATGATTTTCGCTTCCCCGGTCCCCAATGCCTTATCTTCACCATGGACATCCAGTCCCTGTACACCTCCATCCCCCATCACGAAGGACTCAAAGCCCTCCGCTTCTTCCTTTCCCACCGTACCGACCAGTACCCTTCCACTGACACCCTCCTTCGACTGACTGAACTGGTCCTCACCCTGAACAACTTCTCTTTCCAATCCTCCCACTTCCTCCAAACGAAAGGAGTAGCCATGGGCACCCACATGGGCCCCAGCTATGCCTGCCTCTTCGTAGGATATGTGGAACAGTCCATCTTCCGCAACTACACTGGCCCCACCCCCCACCTTTTCCTCCGCTACATCGATGACTGTATCGGCGCTGCCTCGTGCTCCCACGAGGAGGTTGAACAGTTCATCCACTTCACCAACACCTTCCACCCCGACCTCAAATTCACCTGGACAGTCTCAGATTCCTCCCTCCCCTTCCTCGACCTTTGTATTTCTATCTCAGACGACCGAATCAACACGGACATCTACTACAAACCGACCGACTCCCACAGCTACCTGGACTACACCTCCTCCCACCCTGCCCCCTGTAAAAACGCCATCCCATATTCCCAATTCCTTTGACTCCGCCACATCTGCTCCCAGGAGGACCAGTTCCAAAAACGTACAACACAGATGGCCTCCTTCTTCAAGGACCGCAATTTCCCCCCCGACGTGGTCGACGATGCCCTCCACCGCATCTCTTCTACTTCCCGCTCCTCCGCCCTTGAGCCCCGCCCCTCCAACCGCCACCAGGACAGAACCCCACTGGTCCTCACCTACCACCCCACCAATCTCCATATACAGCGCATCATCCGCTGTCATTTCCGCCACCTCCAAACGGATCCCACCACCAAGGATATATTTCCCTCCCCTCCCCTATCAGCATTCCGTAAAGACCACTCCCTCCGTGACTCCCTCGTCAGATCCACACCCCCCACCAACCCAACCTCCACTCCCGGCACCTTCCCCTGCAACCGCAGGAGGTGCAAGACCTCCCCCCTCACCTCCCTCCAAGGCCCCAAAGGAAACTTCCATATCCGCCACAGATTCACCTGCACCTCCACACACATCATCTATTGCATCCTCTGCACCCGATGTGGCCTCCTCTATATTGGGGAGACAGGCCGGCTACTTGCGGAGCGTTTCAGAGAACACCTCTGCGACACCCAGACCAACCAACCCAACCACCCTGTGGCTCAACACTTCAACTCCCCCTCCCACTCCACCAAGGATATGCAGGTCTTTGGACTCCTCCATCGCCAGACCACAACAACACGACAGTTGGAGGAAGAGCGCCTCATCTTCCACCTAGGAACCCTCCAACCACAAGGGATGAACTCGGATTTCACCAGTTTCCTCATTTCCCCTCCCCCCACCTTGTCCCAGTCAAATCCATCGAATTCAGCACCGCCTTCCTAACCTGCAATCTTCTTCCTGATCTCTCCGTCCCCACCCCAGTCTGGCCTATCACCCTCACCTTAACCTCCTTCCACCTATCGCATTTCCAACGCCCCTCCCCAAAGTCCCTCCTCCCAACGTTTTATCTTAGCCTGCTGGACAAACTTTCCTCATTCCTGAAGAAGAGCTTATGCCCGAAACGTCGATTCTCCTGTTCCCTGGATGCTGCCTGACCTGCTGCGCTTTTCCAGCAACACATTTTCAGCCTAAGTGTGGAGCCGCAGGAGATGGGGAAGATACTAAACGTGTATTTTAATCAGTATTTACTGTGAAAAAGGACATGGAAGATACAAAATGTGGGGAAATAGATGGTGACATCTTGAAAATTGTCCATATTACAGAGGAGGAAGTGCTGGATGTCTTGAAATGCATAAAAGTGGATAAATCCCCAGGACCTGATCAGGTGTACCCTAGAACTCTGTGGGAAGTGAGGGAAGTGATTGCTGGGGCCCTTACTGAGATATTTGAATCATTGATGGTTACAGGTGAGGTGCCAGAAGACTGGAGGTTGGCTAACGTGCTGGTGAAGGAAAAGCCAAGGAACTATAGACCAGTGAGCCTGACATTGGTAGTGGACAAGTTGTGTGAGGGAATCCTGAGGGACAGGATGTACATGTCTTTGGAAAGGCAAAGACTGATTAGGGATAGTCAGCATGGCTTTGTGCATGGGAAATCATGTCTCACAAACTTGATTGAGTTATTTGATGAAGTAACAAAAAGGATTGACAGGGTGTTAAAGTACAGATTTGAGACGGCCCAGGGAATCCGTTATGGACTCAGACCTTTAAGCCTCGATTTTGGTTCGTCCCGGAGATTGTACTCTTTGGAAGTCTGGAATAAAAACCCTTTTACAGACAAATTAGTTTAATTTTAGTCATCCCCTTTATTTACCAATAGCATCACTGATACAACATAACACTGATGCCTATAAGCTAAACTAACAAGGCTCTAATAACCTAGGAGAGTAGGGTACCAGCTCTTCAAGTGCCCCAGCAGGCTACTCCAATGTACTGATACAAAGTGGCTTCCTTTATACAAAAATTTAAAGAAACTTTGCATGTTCTTAATTAGACAGATAACAGTAAAAGACAATAATTCGTAAGGAAGAAAAGTTAACTGACAGGCCTGTGTACGCTTGACTAATCACTCCTACAGGCCCTAAGCTATTCATCAGGTGGGAAAAACATAACCAGCCGAGTTAGGTGCCTGCTAGCGAGATAAACTCCTATCATAAAGAGGTACCAGTCTGAGCTAATTGGAGAGTTCATAGATAGTTGAAACTTTATTGCTGGAACAGCACAGCAGGTCAGGCAGCATCCAGGGAACAGGAGATTCGACGTTTCGGGCACAGGCCCTTCCTGAAGAAGGGCCTGTGCCCGAAACGTCGAATCTCCTGTTCCCTGGATGCTGCCTGACCTGCTGTGCTGTTCCAGCAATAAAGTTTCAACTTTGATCTCCAGCATTTGCAGACCTCACTTTCTCCTCGAAGAGTTCATAGGTAACCTTACACAGCTCACATGTCAGTTACAATTGTTTTACAAAATGGCGTCTTAGCAAGGAGGGCAAACTTTTGATCATAAAATGGCTTCCTGACACATTGTGCCAGAATCTCTTCAATCTCTTAGAATAATTTCTACGCTAGGAGCAAACTCCTGCTTTTTAAGCACTGAATCACTCTGTACCTGAGGCTGAGATGTTACCAAAAGGTTGCATATAAACTAACTCATTAGTCTTTGAATTAAACATGCTTTCTTTTCAGGGTTGTGATTTAAATTCAAATAAGACATAAGATCTGATTAGTTAGAATTGACAATGGTGCAGTCTGTAAGGTCTGCAAGAACAGCAAGTAAGTTAAAGCTTCACTAATATTATCTTTTACAGAGTTTGTATTTACTAACTGTAATGGCTACTCAATATCATCATAAAGTCGCAAAATGCAATTAAATTCAATCCGTAGCAGATAAGCACTAAGAGTTAATTTTCTACTGGCTCCAACAGCCTCAGCACTAAGATGGTCTCTCTCTCTCTCTCTCTCATGTCCTTTTGAACGCTCAAGTCAGGCTCTTGTAGCAGCAAAGATTTTTTTTCCTCTCTGTGTCTGCCCCACTTGCAAGGGGTAATAAGAATCCATTATAATTGACAGCATCTGACTGCTAATTACCAAGCTATTGACAGTACTGAGTTTCATTTCAGGGTCAGATTCAAACAGTCGTTAATTTCACAAGGCTACGGCTGTGAATGTTACCACTTGGTGGCCTGTTCACACAGATTCACCGATGCTAAGGCAAATGTTCTTAATTGCCTTACAGCATCTTATTATCACTTGGTGGGCCCAGATGTCCCTATCTTCAGCATTCCTTGAGTTCCCCCCTTTTTATGAGCCTTCCTGTCTGTCTATTTTCTAGTGCAGTAAACGTGTTCTATAATCAGCATTACATTTTAGTCTAAATGTTTAAAGACAGGTTTTAAGGCTATGGACTTTCTCAAGGGCAGAGCAGTAGACGTGACCTATATGGACTTAAGTTCCTCATGGGAGACTGGTTAGCAAGGTAAGATCCCAAGGAATACAGGGAGAAGTAGCCATTTCGATACAGAACTGGCTTGAAGGTAGAAGACAGAGGGTGGTGGTGGACGGTTGCTTTTCAGACTGGAGGCCTGTGACCAGTGGAGTATCACAAGGATCGGTGCTGGGTTGACTACTTTTCATCATTTATATAAATGATTTGGATGCGAGCATAAGAGGTACAGTTAGTAAGTTGCAGATGACACCAAAATTGGAGGTGTAGTGGACAGTAAGGAAGGTTTTCTCAGATTACAACAGGATCTTGGTCAGATGGGCCAATGGGCTGAGAAGTGGCAGATGGAGTTTAATTCAGATAAATGCGAGGTGCTGCATTTTGGAAAAGCACATCTTAGCAGGACTTATACACTTGACGGTAAGGTCCTAGGGAGTGTTGCTGAACAAAGAGACCTTGGAGTGCAGGTTCATAGCTCCTTGAGAGTGGAGTCGCAGGTAGATAGGATAGTGAAGAAGGTGTTTGGTATGCTTTCCTTCATTGGTCAAACTATTGAGTATGGGAGTTGGGATGCCATGTTGCAGCTGTACAAGATATTGGTTAGGCCACTGTTGGAATATTGCTTGCAATTCTGGTCTCCTTCCTATTGGAAGGATGTTGTGAAACTTGAAAGGATTCAGACAAGATTTACAAGGATGTTGCTAGGGTTGGAGGATTTAAGCTATAGGGAGGAGATGAATTGACTGGGGCTGTTTTCCCTGGAGCATCGGAGGCTGCGGGGTGACCTTATAGAGGTCTATAAAATCATGAGGGGCGTGGATAAGATAAATTGAGCACGTCTTTTCCCTGGGGTGGGGGAGAGGGGAAAGATATAAAAGGGATCTAAGGGGCAACTTTTTTATGCAGAGGGTGGTGCGTGTATGGAATGAGCTGCCAGAGGAAGTGGTGGAGGCTAGTACAACTACAGCATTTAAAAGGCATCTGGATGGGAATATGAATAGGAAGGGTTTGGAGGTGTTGGCATTTGGGACTAGATTAGTTTAGGATATCTGGTCAGCACGGACGAGTTGGACTGAAGAATCTGTTTCCGTGCTGTACGTATCTATGACTCTGTAACTACTAAAGACGACAACCTCTAGTGGACAACTTAGCCTACTTTGTCCACTCCACCCAAGAATTCCTCAACATCATCAGGAACACCAACAATAGATGGGGTTGAGATTATGGTCTCCTTTAACGTGATAGCCCTGTAGCCAAGGAAACAATAGCCTCACTACTCGAAGGACCAAGAATGCAGACAACCTACAACACCAATGCCGTCAGCGAAGACAGCACCCTCAAACTGCTAGATCACAACCCACTTCATCTTCAACGGTCAGGTCTACGAACAAATCAACGGAGGCCCGTGGGATCACCGACATCAAGACTAATAGCAGAAGCTGTCATGCAAAGACTAGAATGGACAGTACTGCCCGCTATCCTGCCTATATTGTGAATCTGTTATGTAGATGACACCTTCGTCATTACCAAATGCGCACAGCTAGAGGAAATCCATCAACTCATAAACAACACCCTTACTAGCATAAAATTCACCAATGAAGAAGAGAACAACAATCGACTCCCCTTCCTCGACATAATGGTCAAATGCAAAGCAAATGGGGAGCTCTAGACCAGTGTATACAGGAAAGCCACCCACACAGACCAAGTATTTGACTATAACTGCAACCATCCCAACACCCACAAATGGAGCTGCTTAAGAACATTGTAACACACTGCAGTACCCCCGAGCTGCGCAAAGCAGAAGAAGAACACCTACACAACGTCTTCATGATGGGTACCCAAAAAGCATAGTCCGCCAATACCTGCAATACCTGCATGACAGACCACAACAGGAAGACACAACACACCCGGACGCACTGGCCACACTGCCATACATTAAGGACATACCAGAAATGGCCATCAGGCTACTCTGCCCCCTGGGGTTGTAAGCTCACAAACCAACTACCACACTACTATAAACAAGTATAAAGGATCCAATACCCACAACAAGAGGACCAATGTTATATACAAAACACCATGTAAAGGCAGCCAAAAGCATTACATAGGGCAAACAGGAAGGAAATTAGCCACCAGGGTACACAAACACCAACTAGCCATCAAGAGGCATGACTAGCTATCACTTGTATCCAGACACATGGACAATGAAGGTTTCCAATTTGACTGGGACAACGTATCCACCCTTGGACAAGCCAAACAGAGACATGCATGGGAATTCCTGGAAGCCTATCACTCAACGTGGAACTCCATTAAGAAACATATAGAGTAGGATCCCATATACTAACCACTAAAAAAGAGAACCAGCAACAAAATTGGAAATGACACCATCAATCTCAGCAGACCCAGACACAAAAATAATAAGCGGGACAGAACACCAATGCTTCACCAGAGACGCACTGATGATGTTACCTAGAATGGTGATGAAACATCTGCAAATAAGCTTACCAGCTCAGCAAGTAAGGCAACAACCTCATTGATGGTGGATCTTCATAAAATCTGATAGGTAGTTAACTGGCCATCATAGGAACTGGGAAATATATTTTTATTTTATGTTGTGACCCATGGACTGGAGCAATAGTGCACTCCTTCATCCAATAGGGCTCCCTGTCTTCAATCACTTCTCACACTGCATCGAACAAGCTAGCAGGAAACTTTCCGCCAGGATACATGAACACCAACTGGCCACCAAAAGATACGACCCACTCTCACTAGTTTCCATACATACAGACAAGGAAGGACACCACTTTGACTGGGACAACACACACACATCCTAGGACAGGTGAAACAAAGACATGTACAAGAATTCTTAGAGGCATGGCATTCTAACCAGAACTCCATCAATAAATACATTGACATAGACCTACCGTCCCTTAGGAAGAAAACGGAAATGACATCACCCACCTTAAGAAACCAAGACTTATAAATAGGGAGGTGGGACACCACCAGTGCTTCACCAGAGACTCTCACTGATTATGTTATCATGGTGACGAAACATCTGAAAACAAACCTTCAAGCTCAGCAAGCTAACTTACAGACTTATCATCAACCTGGGCTACAAATCTTTTCAAAAATCGCTAACTTCTCACAGTCTCCCTGCCACCACACCCACCTTATGGTACCCACATCTCCCCCACCACCAACACTCCTGCATCCAGCAGGCTAATATCTGCCTCAGCAAATGAGTGAATTCCCATCCTGGCCCTGGGAAAATGGTATCTAATGCCCCTCAACCTCCCACCAACCATATCCACACTACTTATCTCTGCCCTCCAGATACCCCACTACTATTGCTGTCTTCCTGCTCCCCCTGCCACTCGCACTTCCTCAGGAGCTCAGCATCCTTTCCCTCCTCCCCCCCACCCACGTCATCTCGGCCTTCGCCCTGTTCATTGCTTCTCCAATCACAGATCACTACCTTCCTGTGTTTGATGCTGATTGGCTCAATAGTACAAGACACAGGAGAAACCCTGTCTGAACTTAGAAGAGCAGTTCATAACTATTTTCTCTGATTGGTCAGGGAGGACGAACAAAGCAAGGGAGTACACATTGAATGATGGGACCCTAGGAAGTACAGTGGATCACAAGGACTTTGGTGTTCATGTCCACAGATCCTTGAACGAAGGGCATATAAGGTGGTTAAAAGGGCCTATGGGATACTTGACTCTGTTAGTCAAGATACTGAATACAAGAGCAAGTACAAAATGACACATTTGTATTATAACATTAGTCAGACCACAGATGGAGTACTGTGTACAGTTCTGGTTACCAAACTGTAGGAACAATGTGTTTACACTAGAGGGGATGTAGAGGAGATTCATCAGGATGTTGCCCCACTGGAGTAATTCAGCTATGGAGTGAATCTTGTTAGAATGAGATGTTTTCCTTAGAGCAGAAAAGATTGACAAGTGATCTGATTGTGGTGGACAAAATTATGAGATGTTGAGGTGCCTGTGTTGGACTGGGGTGGACAAAGTTAAAAATCATACGACACCAGGTTATAGTCCAACAAGTTTATTTGGAAGTACCGTACAAGGTAGCTGATGAAGGAGCAGCACTGCGAAAGCTAGTGCTTCCAAATAAACGTGTTGGACTATAACCTGGTGTTGTGTGATTTTTAACTTTGTCTAAAAGTATAGTACAATCAATAACACGGTGGTACAGTGGTTAGCACTGCTGCCTCACAGCGCCAGAGACTCAGGTTCGATTCCAGCCTCAGGTGACTGACTGTGTGGAGTTTACACGTTCTCCCCGTGTCTGCGTGGGTTTCCTCCGGGTGCTCCGGTTTCCTCCCACAGTCACAAAGATGTGCAGGTCAGGTGAATTGGCCATGCTAAATTGCCCGTAGTGTTAGGTAAGGGGTAAATGTAGGGGTATGGGTGGGTTGCGCTTCGTTGGGGCGGTGTGGACTTGTTGGGCCGAAGGGCCTGTTTCCACACTGTAAGTAATCTAATCTAATCTAAAAAAAAATCATCAGGACATTTGAAACTTCACTTTAGATTTAACTCCCTGGCTCCACCCCTCCTGGGGCCTCACGTTACCTGATTGGTTGGGCTCCTGACCAGCGGGTTGCAGGGAGCCAATCAGCGACGCTTCAGGTCGGCGCGCTCGCCCATTCACAAAAGCGAGGGGTCTGGAGGCGGGGCGTGTCCGACATTCCTTCCGGGTTGTGGCAGACCGGAAGAGGCAGTGAAGGTGAGAGAGAGAGTGTGTGTGAGACCTGAATACTAAGAGATTTAATAATAATTGTGAACGAATGATGTCGGCGATACCGTCACCAATGGCAGTCCATGCGCTGCTGTAACCAAGTGCAGGAGCCAATGGGGAGCTGGTTTCAGGGCCTGTCACCAGCTGGAGTCACCAATAGAGGAAGAACTTCAAAAATAGTGTAGATGCTGGAAAAGTGAGAGAGAGCTGTAGAGACTCAGCAGGTCTGGCAGCATCTGTTGGGAAGGTACAGTGAACATTTCAGGGTAGAGTTGATGAAAGGTATGGTAAACATTTCCTCTTCAGTAGGTACATACTGGTGAATGTAGGGAGATAACCTGATTGGTTGGATATTAACCAATAATGGCTGCAGAGACTGGAAGTACAGGTGCCAATAGGGAGTTGAGCAGAGAGAGACTGTGACTAACCACTAACCAATAGGTACTTGGGTACACAGATTATAACTGAAGGAACCAATAGGGATCAGGGAATTGAGACTGTAAACTAACAGTAGGAAATAATAGGGATAAAAACAGAAATTGCTGGAAAGGCTCAGAGGATCTGGCTGTATCTATGGAGAGAAATCAGAGTTAACGTTTTGAGTTCGATGGCCCTTCCTCAGGACACAACACAGCCAAGAGGAAGGGTCATTAGAGCTGCAATGGTGCTGCCAGACCTGCTGAGCTTTTCCAGCAATTTCTGTTTTGTTTCTGATTTCCAGCATGCACAGTTCTTTTGATTTTTGTTTACAAAATAATGGGGAGCTGGGTCCTGAGACTGTAGCTCCAGTAAACAACAGGGACTTGGGTACACAGACTGTAAGCTGAAAAATGTGTTGCTGGAAAAGCGCAGCAGGTCAGGCAGCATCCCAAGGAGCAGGAGATTCGACATTTCGGGCGTAAGCCCTTCTTCAGCCAGAAACGTCGATTCTCCTGCTCCTTGGATGCTGCCTGACCTGCTGTGCTTTTCCAGCAACACATTTTTCAGCTCTGATCTCCAGCATCTGCAGTCCTCACTTTCTCCTACACAGACTGTAACTTCAGTAAGCAATAGGGGCTGGCTACAGATACTGTAGCCACAGGAACCAATAGGGGACAGGAAACACAGATTTTCCCTACCTACAGTAACCACCAAGAATCTGTAAAAGAGACTGTAACTATCTCCACCAAACAAATAGGAATTGGGTGAACTGACTGTAACCACCTACGGGTAGGTATAAGGAACTACCTGCACTAATTAATTGGGAACTGGACAGAGAGACTGTAACTACAGAAACCAACATAGAACTGGGTATAGAGACTGTATCTAACCACAGGAACCAATAGGGAAATAATAACAAAATACTGTGCTGGAAATCTGAAGAAAAACAGAAATTGCTGGAGAAACTCAGTGGGTCTAGCACCATCTCTGCTGAGAACACAGAGTTAATGTTTTAAAGCCAGGATGACGTTTTTGGAACAAATACTGCCTGAATGAGCTGGGAGCTGGGGACAGAAACTGAACTGTGAGACTGTGTCATGCTCCAGGTACTGAGACCACGCTGGACCACCTGTTCTTTGTGAGAGATTTATGCAAAAAAAAATCACCTTGGACCACAAGTCCATCAGACTGTGTTCAGTAGTAATTTTGTCTTTTAAGCTGTGTGTGCATAGTCACTGCAACATTCCATGCATGGCAATCGGTGTGCCAATGTGGGTCTCCACGTTGACTTCTGGTTAAAAATAAAAGTGGATACACTGGTCAGCATGTGACGTCATTCAGGCTCGACAAGCAAAAGCAGGACATTGATCCCCAAACAGACTGTCAAAGACACTTGGCTGAATGGCTCACCTCCAGAATTTACAGAAATGCACAAAGACTTTTCTTATTGGAAAAAATATACTTTATTCATATTAACTCTTTATGTACATACACAGGAACCAAAGCAGTTCTGTATAACCTCTGAATATCAAGAAAAATCAACGTTGGAATTTGACATGTTACAAAAACCAAAGGCTTTTTCTCTTCATGCAGGATACTGTTTATGTTCATTTTGAGACAAAGAGAGGATCTGAAAACCTGTACTTTGTACAGTTGTACTTTGGCAGAAAGATCTTTGATGGTGGTCTTTCCCCATTGCAGACTTGGAGGCAGCTGCCCCAAGCTTTAGTGCGTCCCTCAGCATGTAGTCTTGGATCTTCGAATGTGCCAGTCTACAACATTCGGTCAAGGTCACCCCCTTGTTCTGGAAGACCAACAAGTTTCAGGCCGACCAAAGAGAGTCTTTCACCGAGTTGATGTTTCTTCAGGTGCAGTCATGTTTGTCTCAGTGTGCATCCTGGGGAACAGCCCATAGAGCATAGAGTCCTCCGTCGCAGAGCTGCTCGGGATGAAGCTCGACAAAAATCAGTGCATCTTCCTCCAGACTTCCTTTCCAAAGGTACATTCCAGAAGGAGATGCATGAGAATCACTACTCCCTCACAGCTGCTTCAAGGGCAGTGCAGTGGCACAGTGAGTCTGTTCGTACGTGAAGAATCTCACAGGTAGTGAGATCTCACCACCAGCCAAGCAAATCTTGGTGCTTGTTGAAACGTCCTGATGATGAGACATTCTGCTAAATGATTTTAACATTTTGCTCAGGGAACTACCCTCTCCTTTTCCCACAGGGTCTCAAGGATGCTACATGCTGACCACGTCTTGATGGACTAATGCTCAAACGGGTTTATCTTTGCAAATTTCTCTCTGAAGGACAAGTACTATGGAACGGTCCAACTATTTGGAGTGTTCTGTGGCAGTGAGGCCAGTCCCATCCTTCATAACACAGGACAGATAGAGCCTCAGTATGTAGTGATGTTTGTTTGTGTACACAAAGTATCTGTGTCTACGCACAGCTGGATGCAGCCGTGCACAAAGGTGGCCATCCGGATGGGGGTGGCGTTTACGTTTTCCCCCCTGCCAAACCCATCCAGAGCTTTGTACATGGTATCCCTGCAGACATGGTCCATCATAGACCTCCAGATGAAGTGGAAACTTCCTCGAGTGACGGCAATAATGCAGGTTCAGGGAATGGGCCTGACAACACAAACAAGGCAGGAGAGAGTAGGCAGCCTACCTGACTCCAGATCTGGTTGGAAAGCTTTCTGATTCCCACCTTTTGAGACACCTTCAAGCAGACACCTTCTGCTGCTTGGAGCCTGCAGCAATCCAGAAGGATTCTCCTTAACAAGAGAGTCTGATCGACTGGTATTCCTTCCTCTGCCGCCTTCATTGACTGTGTACCAGACACCCTGGACTGGGGCTCAGATGATCACAGTAGTCATAGCTCTGATTGGCTGTACGCTGATTGGGGGTTAGTCCGAAGCCAGCATAATGGTCCATCAGCAATAGCTCCGATGTCCACTCACGATCCAGCGATGATCTCAAAATCCTCTGATTACCTGCAACTTGGAACTTCTTGTCAGATCCTTCCTGCATGTTGGGAATCTTTCCTTGCCCATACTTTGCCCTCAAAGTGATTGTGGTGTGGAAGGTGTGCCTTTGAAAAGAAGAGCTGGAGAGAGATGCAGTATTTTGGTGGAGGTTCATCCAAAGTAGCTCCGTGAGGCTTTTCCTTGGGCACACACAGACAAACATCAATTGCTGATGGAGAACAACCAATGCAGTGAAAGATTCTCTGTGGTCTGTCTGAAACTTGCTGATCTTCCAGTTCAAGGAGTTGTCCTCACTGGAGTTTTGCAGACTGACACATTCCAAGGTCCAGCAGTACGTGCTGATGCCTGTACTAAGTCTGGAGGCCGCCACTACAGAGGTCCAATGGTGAAAGGTCACTACCTGGCACTTTACAGCCTTGTATATCGAAGTGCCGGAAACCATCCCTGATCCCAACCCTCAGGCTGTGTAAATTTACAAAGAATTTACAATGTAAATCAAGAGTGTTGAAAATGTATTGATGCACCTCAGTGGAACATCTTGTACTGAGGAACATTTTATAGCTATTGTACTTTCTGTAAGTTCTAATTTGAATTGTTCTGTCCTCAGGCTGGGGAACATACTTTATAGAGCCATTACAATCATATAATGAGTGGAACCAATAGATTTTCCCCGTAAATTCTGTAATATTTAAGCCACATATTACACATTTTGTAAACAAGATATATTTTTGAAAAAATGAATAATAGCAGGGAGCAGGTACAGTGAGTGTAACTATACTCAAGAACTTCTTATCTGCTGGGTGCAATGACCATTTTTCCATTTTACCAATCTTGTAGGTTTGAAGACTGGTAACAGAGCTCCTGGGATCTGTGCTTGGATATGGTCCCAGAGACTGTCTGATTATAGGCCAAATGGTGCAGCCCTATAAATTAAATCTGTAACGAAAACTGTTCTTTATGAAGAATGAAACTATGCAATTCTTTAAAATAATTCAGATCTGGCAGCATTTGTAGAGAAAAAGAAGTGGAGTTAACATTTTGAATCCAGAGACTCTTCGTCAGAACACTTCAAAACATTAGTATAACTCTGTTTCTCTCTCTACAGATGCAACCTACTGAGCTTCTCCGGCACTTCTTTTTTTTTTGTTTCAGATTTCCAGCATCAGCAATTCTTTGTTTTAACCTTAAAATAATTGCCTGGGCTGTGACTGTGACATTGGGCCGTGACTGTGACATTGTCATAGCTGCATGTAAAAGAAACCTTGCTGTCAGATTTGTCTGATGCTGGCAAAGTCAAACTCATTGCTCATCCCCACGTATGATTTTCTTTCCGATTGAGTATCTTGCTGGATGGAAGAAATGTATTAACTAGTTTGGTTAGGCCAGACTGAGTGAAACGTAGCAGGTGCCCTTCCCTCTATTTCGCTTTTTGACAAAAAAATTGAAAGCCTGTAATTTTTCAAGCATTTGTTTTTAGAATCTCAGAATCCCTATGATGTGGAAAGAGACAACAGCCCATCAAGTCTGTACCTAGACCCCTACCCTAACTCTGCAACCCCACATTTCCAATGGCTAATCCACCTAACTATGGGGCAATTTAGTATGGCCAATCCACCTAATCTGCACACAGATCATAGTCATACAGCACAGAAACAGACCGTTCATGCCGACCATAATTCCAAACTACCTGCTCCTAGCCCACATCCCTCCAAACCTTTCCTATTTGTTTATCTATCCAAATGTCTTTTAAATATTGTAATTATATACGCATCCACCCTCTGTGTAAGAAACAAAATTGCCTCTCGTGTCTTCAGGTTGCCTCTCAATCAGTGAAAAAAGTCCTAGCCTATCCAGCCTTTCTTTATAACTCAAATCTTCCACACCCAGCCACATCCTGGTAAATCAATTCTGAGCCCTCTCCAGTTTAATAATATCCTTCCTACAACTGGGCAACCAGAACAGGACACAACATTCCAGAAGAGGCCTCACCAATGTCCTGTACAAGCTCAATATGACTTCCCAACTCCTATGGTCAAAGCACTGAGTAATGAAGGCAAGCATGCTAAACACCCTTCTAACCACCCCGTCTATATGTGACACAAACTTCAAACATTTATGTATCTGCACCTCTAGGTCCCTCTGTTCTACAACACTACCCAAGGTCCTACCACTAATTGGATAAACCCTACCCTTGTTTGTTCTACCAAAATGTAATACCTTCCATTTATCCAGGTTGAACTCCATCTCCCATTTTTCAGCCCATTGACCCATTTGATCAAGATCCTTTTGTAATCTTAGAAAACCTTCTTCACTGTCTACAATGTTACCCATTTTGGTTCGTCTGCAAACTTACTAACATCAAACTTCTATATTCCCATCCAAATCCATTATATAAATGGATGTAAGTTTGCTCGCTGAGCTGGAAGTTTGTTTTCGGACATTTTGTCACCATACTAGGTTACATCATCAGTGAGCCTTTGATGAAGCACTGGTGTTATGTCCTGCTGTCTATTTATGTGTTTGGGTTTCTTAGGGTGAGTGATATCATTTCTGGGTTTTTTTTCTCAGAGGATGGTAGATGGGGTCCATATCAATGTGTTTATTGATGGAATTTCGGTTAGAATGCCATGCTTCTAGGAATTCTCGTACGTTTCCCTGTTTGGCTTATCCTAAGATGGATGTGTTGTCCAGTCAAAGTGATGTCCTTCTTCGACCAAATTAGAGGAAAACTACAACACCATCAACAATATCCTGACAGGCAGAAAATTCACAAAAGAGGACGAGAATTACAACAAACTCCCATTCCTAGATGTCATAGCAGTGCGAACAGTCAATGGGGAACTTTAAACAAGCGTCTACAGGAAAACAACACATGGACCATCTGCTAAACTACAGAAGCAATCATCCCAACACCCACAAACAGAGGTGCATCAGGACATTATTTCAACCAGCCACAACACACTGCAGTACTGAGGAACTACGAAGAGCAGATGAAAAATATCAATACAGCATATGCAAGAAGTACAGATACCCAATAAACACAGTCCGCCGATTTATCAACAACAAACCTAAACAAGCAGATACAACACACCCAGAAACTCTAACCACATTACCTTACATCAAAGACATCTCTGAAGTGACTTCCAGGCTACTTAGACTTCTTGGCATCATGGTAGCCCACAAACCTACCAACACACTTAAACTGTGTCTAATGAACCTAAAAGATCCTATACAGGTGCACAATCCTTTATCCGAAATGCTCGGGACCAGCTGGTTTTTGTAATTCAGAATTTTTGAATTTCAGAATAAATGACACTTTGATGGTGAAACTTTGAAGAAGTCTAACCAGAGGAGCAGACTCACTGAATAAAACAGGCCTTGAGACAGAATTGAGGCCTGCCAGTGCTGAGCCACGTGCCTCCGCATTGCATCTGAGTGACTCCGCATTGAGTGAGTTAACTGTTTACACGCCAAACAACCTAGTTGATGAGAAAAAAACTTTGCAAAAAAACCTTTGGACTTTGAAGCTTTTTGGATTTTGGGATTTCTGATAAAGGGTTGTCTACCTGTACAAACAACCAGCAAAACAAATGTCATTCACAAAATACCATACAAGTATTGTATCAAACACTACATTGGACAAACAGGCAGAAAGTTAGCCACCAGGATACATGAGCATCAACTAGCCACGAAAAGACATAACCCACTATCACTAGTAACCTTACATACAGGCGAAGGAGGATATTTAGGGCGGCACAGTGGCTCAGTGGTTAGTACTGCTGCCTCACAGCACCAGGGTCCCAGGTTTGATTCCAGCCTTGGGTGACTGTCTGTGTGGAGTTTGCACATTCTCCCCGTGTCTGCGTGGGTTTCCTCCGGGTGCTCCGGTTTCCTCCCACAGTCCAAAGATGTGCAGGGCAGGTGAATTGGCCATACTAAATTGCCCATAGTGTTAGATGCATCATTCAAAAGCGAAATGTGTCTGGATGGGTTGCTCTTTGGAGGGTCTATGTGGACTGGTTGGGTCGAAGGGCCTGTTTCCACACTGTAGGGAATCTAATCACTTTTACTGGGACAACACATCCATTGCAGGACAAAGTAAACAGACATGCACGAGAATTCCTTGAAGCATGGTATTCCAACTCGAACTCCATCAAGAAACACATCGATTTGGACCCCATCTACCCATCCTCTGAGAAAGAAAAAACAGAAATGATATCACCCAGACACATAAATAGAAACCAGGACATAACACCAGCACTTCATCGGAGGCTCATGATGATGTTACCTCCTGTGGTGACAAAATGTCTGAAAACGAACCTTCCAGCTCAGCGAGCAAACCTACATCCAGAACTTCAACCTCAGCTACAAATCTTCTCAAAAATTGCTAACATTTATGTAACTGATAGACAAAAGAGGACCTAGAACCGATCCCTGTGGCACACCACTGGTCACAGTACTCCAATCCGAAAACTGACCCTCCAGTATTACTCTGTCTCCTGTCATTAAGCCAATTATGTATCTTTGTGACTGTGGGAGGAAACTGGAGTGTTCAGAGTAAACCTATGCAGACATGGGGCAAACATGCAAACTCCACGCAGAAAATCACCCAAGGCTGGAATTGAAGCTGGGTCCCTGGCGCTTTGAGGCAGCAGCACTAACCACTGAGCCATTGTAAATTGGTCAAGATCCTTAACATTTCCTTGGAATCTGGTGATTCCAGAAGTTGCGGTGGTTGAAAGCAGAGAGTTAATGGCATCATTCAGGATTTTTATCTGACAAGTCTGGCTCAGTGCAAACTCCTCTGGGACGTGGGTGTCTAACTTCAAGGGAATAATGGCTCTGCTGTTGGAGAGGTCTGTGCACGTCCATGACAACATGATAAAGAGTGGAACAACATTCTGAGCTGGTCTCTGAAAAGAAGCGCCCTCAAGTAATGAGCCATGAATTGGACCTTGTCAGCATTAGTTAGATGTGAGCAAGGATTATGTTTTTAGGTTACAATCCTGATCCTGTTTAGTTGCAGTTGAGCTGGAAATGTCTGGCAGAGGAGAAATAGTGGGAGTGGCACATAATGCAGGGTGGGGTGAAGTGATGGCATTCCTGATTGGGGGAGTGCTTTTTGTTGAGGAACTTAAAGACCTCCCCTGGTGGATTTGAGATTCTCAGATCTGAATGCCCCTCCTTCCAGTGTGACTGTGTGCTCTGCCTGTCTCTTGTTTGCTGACTTTTTATTGTGGTTTCCTTATTTCTAGATTTCTGAGTTTCCTGCCAAGCACGAGGACGATGCAGACCGAATCCCTCTTACACAGTGGTTACTCACATCCTCTGCTCCGTGCCTGGCAGACCTGCGCTTCCACCTTCAATGCAAACAATCTCATCTACCCCATCTTTGTAACGTAAGTGTGGGTGAGATCGCAAATTTTGTATAATTTAAAACAAAAGTGAGTTGTTGAAATATTCACAGGCAACCAGACCTGCTGCCTCGATCATAAATGGCTGCACCGAGATTGGCCTGAGTTTGAGGTCTGCTTAAACCAACGCCCAGGACACATGATAACTCTGTGACATTGTCCAACCAATCTTTACTGCCTTTCTGTTTCAGTGATGATGCCAATGCAGAGGAACCTATCGCCAGCCTCCCAGGACAGGCCAGGTAGGACGGATTCTTCTTTGGAGCGAGTGAGGAGGGAGGAGAGAGAATGGTGAGGGGAAATAGTGAGGAGAGTACAGTAAACAATATGGTCCTGATAGGCGTTCTCAATAATAAAGTAAAAATATTTAGAGGGTGGCACAGTGGCTCAGTGGTTAGCACTTCTGCCTCACAGCACCAGGGACCCATGTTCAATTCCATCCTCGGACAACTGTCTGTGTAGATTTCGAATGTTCTCCCTGTGTCTGTGTGGATTTCCTTCGAGTGCTCTGGTTCCCTCCTACAATCCACAGATGTGCAGGTTAGGTAGATTAGCCATGCTAAATTGCCCATAGTATCGAGGGATATGCAAGCTAGGTGGATTAACCATGCAAAATGCAGGGTTATAGGGATGGGGTAGGTCTGGGTGGGATGTTGTTTGGAGGGTCAGTGTGGACTCAGTGGGCTGAATGGCCTGCTTCCACACTGTATAGATTCTATGACAGGCTGCAATATCATCAGAATGTTGGAGGTTAAACATGTTTCCCTGAAAAAAGGTTAAAATAAACCACAGTTTTTGAGGAACTGTGTCTTAGGGATTTTCCTGAAATTTCCACCAGGATTCAGAGCATATTCACTGATTCCTCCTCTGCCAACAGGTTCCAGTTTAAATCGTGGAAGTGATTTATAACTGAGAGACAGTTTCAGGATGTTGGGCTTCCACTGTCCCAAGACAGACTTTCACTGAGCTAGGCCTGTCAGGGTCTAGGATCCTGAGGGATGGCTGTTAACCTGCTGCTTTCACCTACAGCAGTCTTCAGATTCCATGCAAAATGTGTTGGAAGACATTGTGTCTGTTCACACAGAATAAATCTCACTAACCCTTCTCTCACACGCTCTCACTTAAATCCCCTCTTTCCCTGAGACCCTTCCTCTGTTATGTCTCCAATATCCCCCTTTCTGAAACCCTTGCTGTCATACACACCTGTCACACCCCATTTCGCTGTCCCTTCTCTTTCAGCTTCCCTCACTCTTGCCAGACCCTCCCTCACCACACTCTTATGCCATTTTTCTCTATCTATTTCTCCTTCTCTGCCTCTTTTTATCTCTCTCTCTCTGTCTCCATCCTCCCTGTCACCTCTATTCTCTCTTTTTCTGTCTGCCTCAGCTTTTCACCATATACTTTCTCATACATGAGATGTGGTTTAATCTGAGGCTTTAGAGAGTTGAAGCAAAGTCTTTTATGTTCCACCTTTCGAGATATAAAGATTTATAATTCATTAACTGTTTCAGATATGTTTTCTGAGGTACATACAACTTGATTATTTTACAGAAGTCAGTGAGAAATGGGTTTTGTGTTTTTGCTGTGGAAGTGGTTCATGGCTTATTCATATAATGTATGCAATACTGTCCAGTGAGCTTGTTAAGATAACAGCAAAAGCCTATCAGGAATGGGACACATGGTGTCGTAACAGTCTTGTTATCAATCAATGAATTGTATGAGGCTGTCCCAGTGGGCGACTCTGTGGGAGCTGATATATCTTTACTGTGTGGTCCCCGTGCTCTTGTGTGTGTGGCTGTCTGCAGATAGATGTGGGCAGTGAGATAGCAGAGCTCCCTGTCAGTTTCAGTAACCTTGGAGCAGGGCAGCCCTATCCTGATCTCCAGAACCTGATTTTTGGAGTGACGTGTGCTCCTGATATGACACTGCGTCTCCGCGAAGGGATATGACCAACCCAAGCCAGAGAGTAAACTGCTGCCAAAGCTGCAGATCAAAAGCAGCCTCTACTCTTGTGTTCAGTGTGAGCTGCGGGGTCTCTAGTAGTTCGATTAAGTTGGACCTAGTGACAAACTATTTCTGGATAGTTCATTGATCTGGATCCGCATTGAAATTTTCAACAAAATAAGCTCACTCTGGAAATATAGCTTGGATATTTTTACTGTTGCAAACTAAACTACAAAATAACTTTGGTTTTGCACACTCCTGGGTAATCTCCCCAGCCCCCTTAATCTGGGACCCACATCTTCACCAGCCCAGAGGCCCCCAGCCTTACTCTCCTTTTAGAACCCCATTTTGCAATCCTGGAAGAAGCTACCATTGTGCCAGCTCCCACCTCCATCTAACTTCTAATCTTGAACACTCCGCCACTCCCCTCCACAACTGTCCTCATCCAATTCACCTGGTGTCAAAAGCAGATTGAGCAAAACTGGCCATAAGGGTGCTCAGCGAATTACTTCAAGAACAGCTTGCTCCTCCTTGGGTTGAGGGGTGAGTGTACATGGTAATCTCGCAGGCCATTACTGATAGCTTGTGCTGGGAATGGGTGAATAGAGTTTGATGTGGACTCTATAGCATATTGTTGGGGCAGAGTAAATAAGTCTTACTTGACAGTGCCTATGCTGACAATGGCTCAATGACATGAGGTTTCCTTTCTCAGAAAGGTGATTCCTCCCATCGATAAATAAAAATCCCTGAGGGAGTTGTTAATTTACAAAGTTCTACAGACTATTTCAGGCTTTGTGGAAAAAAAAAGGAGCTTTGATTCTCGTTCACTTGTTGTGGTGTGATTGGTGTCAGTGCATGCTGTAGAATTCCTATTGGTGAGAGTTTCTGGAATTTTTCTGTTTACCATCTCACTCTGAGTGTGTAAATATTTGAAATAAAAGCATTTGGCTCCTGAACCTGCTGCACTATTCAATAAGGTCATGGTTAAATTTTCATCATTATTTGTTCATGGGATGTGGGCACCACTGGCTGGGCCAGCACTTAGAGTCATAGAGCACAGAAACAGACACTTCAGTCCAACGAGTCCATACTGAACATAATCCCAAACTAAACTTGTTTACCTACTATTGGCCCCTATCCCTCCAAACCCTGCATATTCATGTAATTATCTTCGTGTCTTTTAAACGTAGTAACTGTGCCTGCATCCACTATTCCCTCAGGAAGTTCATTCCACACGCGAACCACTCTCTGTGTAAAAAAACTACCCCGAGGTATTTTCTAAATCTCCCTCCTCTCACCTTAAAAATATGCACCCTACTCTTGAAAGCCCCCATCTTAGGAAAAAGACACCTACCATTAACCCTATCTATACCCTCCATGATATTATAAACTTCTGTAAGGTCACCACTTAACCTCCTCTGCTCCAGTGAAAGAAGTGCCAACCTATCCGGCCTTTCTTTGTAACTCAAAACTTCCATATCACCCCAGCAATAGCCTGGTAAGTCTCTTCTGTACCCTCTCTAGCTTAATAATATCCTTCCTATAACAGAGCAACCAGAACTTATTGACTATCCCGAATTGTCCTGAGAAAGGTGACATTGAGCTGCCTTCTCCAACTGCTAAATAGGAACATTGTGCCTCAATTCCACCTTCTCACCCAATCCCCACAACATTTGATTCCCTTGCAGCCCAGAAATTTCATGATCTTTGACCTGAGTTCACTCAACAATTAAGCAGCTACAGCTCTCTGAGGTAGAGAATTACAAACAGTTACAACTCTCTGAGTGAAGATATTTCTCCTCGTCCCAATGCTAAATGGCTGACCACTTACTCTGAGACTATCGCAGTGGCTGTAGGGGAAACAGCCTCTTGGCATCAATCCTGTCAAGCCCTCTACTATGTTACAGTGAGATTACCTACATTTTATTAAACCTCAAAGAGTGTAGGCCCATTTATTCAACCAGCATCTTCCAAATGCAGCTAGGTATCATCATTCATAACAGGACTGTGGTTGAACTCTATGAACTTCAGTGGTGCTTGAAAGCAGCCTATCGCCAACTGCTCCAGGACAATTAAAAATGGGCAACAGATCCATATCCCATGAATAAATAACACAAAATAATGGCATAGTGGTGATGTCACTCAACTAGTGTTCTGGAATCCTAGGCTAAGTTCTAGGGGGAAAAGGAAGAACTGCAGATGCTGGAAATCTGAAACAAACAGAAATTGCTACAAAAACTTGGCAGGTCTGACAGATGCTTCCAGACCTGCTGAGTTTCTCTAGCAATTTCTGTTAATGTACTAGGGACATGAGTTCAAACCCCACAACAGTTGATATACCATAGAGAAGGAAATCTGCTGTCCTTACCTAATCTGGCCTACATGTGACTGTGTACCTCAAGAAAAGTGATTGACTCTTAACTGCTCTCTGAAATGGCCAGGTAAGGTACTCAGTTCAAGGGCAATTAGGGGTGGGCAACCATTAATGCTCACCTTACATTATAACAGGAAAAAAGTCCCTCACTGTTTCAAATAACTTTATCGCCCTTTTTCTTCCTCCAAAAGTGAATAACCTCATATTTCCCCACATTATATTCCATATACCACATGTATAGGATATAAGAACTAGGAGCAGGAGTAGGTAGCCTACTCCGTCATGTGATACGAGCATGGATGATCACACTTTGGCCTCAACTCCACTTTCCTGCCCGCTCCCCATAATCCTTCAACCTATTACTGATTAAAAATATGTTTATCCTCTGCTTAAATTTACTCCGTGCCCTAGCATTTATCACGCTGTGGGGTAGGGAATTCCACAGAATCACAACCCTTTGAGAGAAGTGATTTCTCATTTCTATTTCAAATCTGCTACCCAGTATCCTAAAACTATGATCCCTTCTTCGAGATTGCCACATGTCAGGAAACATCCTCTCTACACCTACTTTGTCAGTCTCCCTTAGCGCTTTATATACCAAAAATAGGTCTCCTCTATTTTTCTGAACTCCAGAGAGTATTAGCCTAAATCATTCAATCTCTCTCCATAAGGCAAACCTCTAAGAGTCATACAGCACAGAAACAGTCCAACCCATCCACGCCAACAGGTTTCCCAAACTAAACTAGTCCCATTTACCTGCATTTGGCCCATATCCCTTTCCTATTCATACCTGTCCAAATGTCTTTTATATGTGATTATTGTATATGCATCTACCAGTTCTTCTGGCAGTTCATTCCATCTAGAACATAGAACATAGAAGAATACAGCGCAGTACAGGCCTTTTGGCCCTCGATGTTGCGCCGATCCAAGCCCACCTATACTAACCCACTATCCTCCATATACCTATCCAATGCCCGCTTAAATGCCCATAAAGAGGGAGAGTCCACCACTGCTACTGGCAGGGCATTCCATGAACTTACGACTCGCTGAGTGAAGAACCTACCCCTAACTTCAGTCCTATATCTACCCCCCCTTAATTTAAAGCTATGCCCCCTTTTAATACCCGACTCCATACGCGGGAAAAGGTTCACACTGTCAACCCTATCTAACCCCCTAATCATCTTGTACACCTCAATCAAGTCACCCCTAAACCTTCTTTTCTCTAATGAAAACAGCCCCAAGTGTCTCAGTCTTTCCTCATACGATCTTCCTACCATACCAGGCAACATCCTGGTAAACCTCCTCTGCACCCGTTCCAGTGCCTCCACATCCTTCCTATAGTATGGCGACCAAAACTGCACACAATACTCCAGATGCGGCCGCACCAGAGTCTTATACAACTGCATCATGACCTCAGGACTCCGGAACTCAATTCCTCTACCAATAAAAGCCAGTACGCCATATGCCTTCCTCACCGCACTATTTACCTGGGTGGCAACTTTCAGAGATCTGTGTACATGGACACCAAGATCCCTCTGCTCATCCACACTACCAAGTATCCGACCATTAGCCCAGTACCCCATCTTTTTGTTATTCTTCCCAAAGTGAATCACCTCACACTTAGCTACATTGAATTCCATTTGCCACCTTTCTGCCCAGCTCTGCAGCTTCTCTATATCCTGCTGTAACCTGCCACATCCTTCCTCACTGTCAACAACTCCTCCGACTTTTGTATCATCCGCAAACTTGCTCACCCAACCTTCTAACCCCTCTTCCAGGTCATTTATAAAAATGACAAACAGCAATGGTCATCTCTTGAATAAATCTAGTGAACCTCTCCAAAATTGCCTCCAGTGCACTACATCCCTCTCTGAATAAGTGGATCAAGACTGTACGTGATAGTTCAGTTGTGGTCTCACTAATGAGACTACTAATGAATTCTTGCCCGCTCATCTAACCTGCCTTTGCAGATTCTGGGCCCAGTTTCAACACACTGCAACTGTTGGGTTTTGATTGAGTTAACGTTGGGTCCTTTGTGACCTCATCACAGCTTACTTCAACATTTTAAAAACTTGGATACATGGCACTGGTGCCCTTTAACTATGTCATTAATACAGAAGATGAATAGCTGAGATCTCATCATTGATTCTTGCTTCCCCCTGTAGGCTGGCATTCAGACATCTGGGAAATCATCATATGATTAGGCAGAGTCAACATAATTTTGTAAAAGCAGTTAAGAAATCTACAAAAGGAGTTTTTTTTGAGGATTTAACAAACAGGATAAACAAAGGAGGAATGAGTGGATGCAACATGTGGAATTTCAAACATTCAGTAAGGTGTCACTTAAAATGTTGTTGTGCAAGAACATCAAATTAGCCAGAAAGGAGGAATAATGGTGCTACATTTGCTACCTGTCAGTCCATAGGGTCCATTCCAGAATCTGAGGGGTTTTGTAAATTTACAAATAGTCCATTCAGTATCTCCGTAGGCACGTCTTTTAGAAACCTCTTATCCAATATTGATCATTTTAAATTCCTGCACATTCTGTGGGATGACTGATCAGTTCATTTCTCACTTTGTTTAAAAAGGGCTGGTGTGTGCTAGAGTCAGCTAGGTGTAATCAGAGGTGATTTTTCTTGGCCTCATTGTGTGCTCATTTCCTAGATATGGTGTCAATAGACTGGAAGAGAAGCTGAGGCCCCTGGTGGATGATGGCCTTGGTTGCGTGTTGATCTTTGGAGTTCCAACTAAACTCGCTAAGGTAGGACTTGGACGAGCCATTGTACTGAGGCTGAGCTTGCACTGGGGGGACAGTCACACTTTTATTTCTACCACACCTTTCCAACCTTAGCATTTCCTTCCAACCCAGTCAACAATGCCTTTGACATGTTTATAATATGGTAGCCAGTTCATGCAAAGTGAGATCTTGTGGGCAGCAGTTTAAAGGGAGCTTCATTCTGTCTCTAGGAGAGCTTGTGGGGACAGTAGTGTTGAAGAAACTTTGCTTTTGATTTAAAAGAGTGGAGGAATCTTTACCCCGTATCCAATCTTGTGCTGTACCTGTCCTAAGCGTGTTTGATGGGGATGGTGTCAAGAGAACTTACAGTTTAAAAGAGTTGAAAGAGCTTTACTCTCAATTTACTTTTGGTTTAGTAGATTAGAGGGAGCTTTACTGTATTTAATCCTGTGCTGTATCTGTCCTGACAGTGTTTAATAGAGAGTGTTGAGGGAACTTTACTTTCAGTTCAAACAGTAGAGTTAGCTTTACTCTTGATTTAACCACATGCTGTCCCTGTCCTGGGAGTGTTTGATGGGGATGTTGTCAAGGGAATGTTGCTTTCCATTTACTTAGATTTTAAAAGAGTAGAAGCAGTTTTACTCTAAATCAAACCCTGTGCTGTTCCTGTTCTGGGAGTGTTTGCTGGGGCCTCTGTAGGGGGAAGTTTACTTGGTATCTAACCCAGTGCTGTCCCTATCCTGGGGGTGTTTGGTGGGGATAGTGTTGAGGGAGCTTTACTCTGTAACACAAACCAGTCATCCAAAAAATTGAGAAAATTTCAACGCCCACCCCAATCTAATGCTGTGCTGTACCTGTCCTGGGGGTGTTTGATGGGGCAATAAAGAGGAAGGTTTACTCTGTGTGTCTGTGCGTATATGAAAAAGAATTTGAGAGGATCCTTTCATTCAGAAGTGTTTTTTGGGGATTGAGAAAACTCCCATTGGGTAATGGATTGAGGTTAGTGATTTGCTGGTAATTCTCTAATGAAGTTATGTTCTCCCTGCCAGGATGAGAGGGGGTCTGGCGCTGATTCGGTGGATACACCAGCCATCCTGGCTATTAAAAAGCTGAGGAAGACGTTCCCAACGTTGGTAATTGCCTGTGATGTCTGCCTCTGTCCATACACTTCCCATGGGCACTGTGGTAAGCAAACACTGGGGGTTAAAATCTTCTGCACTGACCTCCACCAGGTGCCAAGTCACTGTGATCTCTGAACTCAGTGTTACAAAATGGGATTCTTCAAATGCTCTGAGATAAAGAGTTATCCTAGGTCAGATGATCAGTGAGGGAACACTGTGTGTCTGAGTCAAGCCAAGATAGTTTATTTGTTCATGGAATATGGCATTGTTGGCTAGGCCACATTTTCTACCCATCCCTAATTGTCCTGCTGCAGTTGATGCTAAGCTGTCTCTGTGCTGGTAGGCAGTTCCAGAATCTTGACCCAGCCACAGTGAAGGAACAGAAATACAATCCCGAAATTCCCTTGTCTTCCTAGTTGGTAGATTTTGAAAATGCTGCTGAGTGAGGCAGTGGCTGCAGTTGTATAGGGGTGTGGGGAAGGATGGCTGCAATGAGTTTGATTCTAAGAGCAACTAGCACAGTTGAGGAAATTGGGAAACATGGATATTTAGCTAATTTTAATGATCGGTGTTCACTGCTATAACATCTATCAGAGTCCTTCTCAAACCAGACCTGAGCTGCAAACACACAGGAGTGCAAGTCTGGTGGCACTTTGCCACCGTCAGGCAGCTGCAGGTATACTGTAGTTGGAGGAGGGAGGTGGTTCTGGCCTCAATCAGGGAAGGGGGAATCCCAGGGAAAGGTAGGCCCAAAGCCTCCATGTGAGGTTTGGAGCATTTTGGCCCTTTCCATCCAACAATGAATTAAATTTCAGTTTTGCCAGCTAGGGTATCTTTGGATCCTCGATCCTTAATCCTCTCTCAGTTGGTTTGATCTGACGGTGAAGCCATATTCCAGGTCCCGAATGGCCACCAGGGATAAAGACAGGTAATGGACACCGCACTAAGAGTTGATGGGCAGATAAAAGACCATAGTTTGGGGTAAGAGCAGGTAATGGGCACCACAACTAGTAATAATAGGCTCCATACCAGGTGGTAAAAGCAGATAATGGGCATCATACTCAGTGGTAATATGTTTGGTTTGTTTATTCTAGGAATACTCCGGAAGGATGAGACGTTGAATAATGAAGCAAGCTGTCAGAGGCTGGCAGAGGTGGCACTGGCCTATGCCAAGGCAGGTGTGTGCAGAAACTAAGACCAACAAACTGTCCAAAAATCGATATTTTTATAACATGGTGAAACAGAGTGGCAGACCAATCAGGAAATCCCTCCTGTATCTCTCAAATGTTAACATGTTCACAGGTACATGGGGCTTGGATGTTGGAGTAGGCCGTCAATACTGCTGTACCATTCTGGAAGATTTTGGCTAATCTCTGCTCCATTTTTCAGTCTGCCTCCCATATCCCTTGATTCTGTTTTGTGCCCAAAAAATCTATAAAAACATATTCAATGCTCAAGTTTCCACTGTTGTCTGGGGAAGACAATTCCACAGAGTAATGACTGTCTGGGAGAAATAAGTGCTCCTCATCTTGAAAATGACCTCTTATTCTTAAACTGTGTCATCTAGTCCTAGTCTTTCCTCAAGAGGAGCCATCTTCCTGATATCCACCCTATCATAGATTTATTATGTTTCAAAGAAGTCGTCTCTTATTACCTCCACCTCAATAGTTACAGGCTCATCCTGTTTAGCTTATCTTCTTTAGAAAACATCCTTAATAAGCTCTACCCTCATCGATCACCTTTGTCACCTCCTCAATAAAATCAATCAAGTTAGTAAGACATGATCTAAGCTATGCTGACTGTCACTAATTAGGCCATGCTTTTTCAAAGGCATGCCTCTGCAACGGCTTCCCAACCATCGATGTAAGACTCACCAGTCTCTTGGTACAGAAGCAATGAGTAACAAATGGTGAAACTGAAGATCCTGTTGACCTGTTACAATGAGTCTGAAATTAGTATATACTTAATATTTAAACAAAGAGGCTGTTGCTCATCTGTTGAAAGCCATCCTATTACGGGATGTTCCAGAAGCTTGCTGTGCAGTTCAGTTAAACAAAGGGAAAGTGTTTTATACTAAAACCAGTGAAGGGGAATCAAGTTACTAAGAGGCTCTGTAGAGTCACAACAGCGGTTTAATATTCTAGTTCCGTACTGACGGCTTTATATCTTTCTCTGCTAGAATCCAGCCCAGATCTAGACAAGTAAAGGACGAGGCTCCACTTTCTGATGATAAACTGGGCACCGCAAAGGTCTTACACAATGGCATTTGAGATGTCGGCATGGAGCAAACATCACTGGACTAGTCATCTAGATGTCCAGACTAATATTCTGGGGGCATACTACCACAGCATCGATTGGAATTTAAATTCAGTTAACGAATCTGGAATTGAAAGTTGATTTCAGTCATAATCACTATCACCGATTGTCATCAAATCCATCTGGTTCACTAATAGAAGGAAATCTTACCTGGTCTAGCCTACATGTGACTCCAGGCCCACAGAAATGTAGTTGACTCTTATCTGCTCCCTGAAATTGCCTAGCAATTCCTTCAATTCATGTGAATTTGTGGGCGGCACGGTGGCACAGTGGTTAGCACTGCAGCCTCACAGCGCCAGAGACCCGGGTTCAATTCCCGCCTCAGGCGACTGACTGTGTGGAGTTTGCACATTCTCCCCGTGACTGCGTGGGTTTCCTCCGGGTGCTCCGGTTTCCTCCCACAATCCAAAAATGTGCAGGTTAGGTGAATTGGCCACGCTAAATTGCCCGTAGTGTTAGGTAAGGGGTAAATGTAGGAGAATGGGTCTGGGTGGGTTACACTTCGGCGGGTCGGTGTGGACTTGTTGGGCCAAAGGGCCTGTTTCCACACTGTAGGTAATCTAATCTAATTCAATTAGGGACAGGCAACAATACTGGCCTTGTCAGCAACGCCCATCACGTAAGACAATAAAGAAGAAAATATCTTGGATATGGGAATGAATTCTGTAGGAGGGAACAAAAGTCTCCTGATTCTGAGGAGAAGCTGATAGAGTGCTGGCAGCCAGGCAATATTCAGCCCCAGGCAGAATGGGGGAATGTCATCAGTGTAATGAGGTTGGATCATCTCAATCCAGTTCTCAATGGTTGGAAATCTATTGTAACAATTCCTGTCATTCACTGAGGGTACCAAACAAACTCAACATATGCTCCACTGGCTGCAGAAGCCCAGTTATTTAAACATTTTGATTAAATTGTATGAATCTGGACGAAGATCTAATCCAACACTTCATTCTTTGTGACTGCCCAAGCCAGCCTTAATATCCCTGTTTGTTTTTTTAACAGCTATGCTAACAATAGATTGCACTGTCTGTTCAAGTCTCCCATTGTGTGGGAAACTTCCTCATTATGTGTGACTAAGAATTTGCAATTGGTCTGCTTTCAGGATGCCATATTGTAGCTCCGTCAGATATGATGGATGGCAGAGTTGGAGCAATAAAACAGGCTCTGGTTGCCAATGAGCTGGGAAACAAGGTAAAGAAGCTCTTAATACAGTTCCAACTGGGCTATTTAGATATGTTAATGCTTGCCCCTCATTCTGAGATATTTATCCCGGTGGAATGCAAATATTAAATCTTTTGATCTGTTGTTTCTTCAATGCCCAACTGTCTCCGCCTCTCCTGAACACAATAAATTTTACATACGTAGTCATGTATTTAGAATCTTCATTATATCATTAATAACAGATACCTAAATCTTCAGCCAGTGATCATAGCCAAACTCCCGTCTTATTTCCAGCAAAACCTTTCCGGGGTGTTGAGAGGTGGTAATTCTGGCCAATTTGCCTCCTTTTCCTGTCCGATGGCGTTGAGCCCAATGTGACCCCAGCCAAGAACACAGTTCAACAAGGAGCAAGGAGTGAACCTGTGGCTTTCAGTTTTAGTGTATAATTTAGTGCATTGATCAGGACATTAGTGCAGGGCAAGGGGGAGACATTGATTGGATAGATAATGAGCTAG
The DNA here is from genome assembly GCF_037043375.1 of Chiloscyllium plagiosum. NCBI lineage: Eukaryota > Metazoa > Chordata > Chondrichthyes > Orectolobiformes > Hemiscylliidae > Chiloscyllium > Chiloscyllium plagiosum. Next base: position 52,578,830 of record NW_028270159.1, read on the forward strand.
ATAATGAAGTCATTGTGACTAAGGGGAAGAGTGGGCAGGGAGTACACGATGAACACAAAGGGACAGGTGGTCTGAAGTCCATTTGTTTTAATATGAAATGTGTAGTAGGTAAGGTCGATGACCTTAGTGCTTTGATCAGTACCTGCGAGTATGATGTTATTGCTATTACTGAGACGTGTTTGAGGGAAGGGCAAGATTGGCAACTAAATATCTCAGGATATAGATGCTTCAGGCGGGATAGAGAGGGAGATAAAGGGAAGAGTTGCATTACTGGTCAGAGAGGATATCACAGCTGTGCTGAAGGAGGGCACTACGGAGGACTCGACTAGTGAGGCATTATGGACAGAGCTCAGAAATAGGAAGGGTGCTGTAATAATGTTGGGGCTGAGAGATAGAGGTACAAATATATAAACAGATTATGGAAAGATGTGGGAGCAACAGGGTGGTGGATATGGGAGATTTTAATTTTCCCAACATTGACTGGGATTTTCTTAGGTTTAGAGGGAGCAGAATTTGTAAGGAGCGATTTTATAGTATTACGTAAATAGTCCAAGCCGGGAAGGGGCCGTACTGGATCTAGTGTTGGGGAATAGGCCCAGTCAGGTGGTTGAAGTTTCAGTAGGGAATTACTTTTGGAATAGTAATCACAATTCCATAAGTTTTAGAATACTCATAGACAAAGATAAGAGTGGTCCTAAAGGAAGACTGCTAAATTGGGGGAAATCAAACGATAGCAAAATTTGGCAAGAGCTGGGGAATATGGATTGGGAGCAGCTGTTTTAGGGTAAATCCACATTTGATATGTGGGAGGCTTTCAAAGAAAGGTAGATTAGAGTGCAGGAGAGAGATGTTCCTGTGAAAATGAGGGATAGAAATGGCAAGATTAGGGAACCATAGATGAGAGGTGAAATTGTGAGACTAGCTAAGAGGAAAAAGGAAGCATACATTAGGTCTACGCGACTGAAAACTAACACAGCTTTGGGAGGATAGTAGGAGGGGTCATGAGATATCTTTAGCAAACAGAGTTAAGAAAAATCCCAAAGCCTTTTATTCGTATATAAGGAGCAAGAGGGTAACTAGAGAAAGGGTTGGCCCACTCAAGGACAAAGGAGGAAAGTTACGCGTGGAGTCAGAGAAAATGGGTGAGATTCTTAATGAGGACTTTGCATCGGTATTCACCGAGGAGAGGGACATGACGGATGTTGCGGTGAGGAATAGATATTTGATTACTCTAGGGCAAGTCAAAATAAGGAGGGAGGAAGTGTTGGGTATTCCAAAAGGCATTAAGGTGGACAAGTCTCCACGTCTGAATGGGATCTATCCCAGGTTACTGAGGGAAGCAAGAGAGAAATAGCTGGGGCCTTAACAGATATTTTTGCAGCATCCTTGAACATGGGTGAGGTCCCAGAAGACTGTAGAATCACTAATTGTTGTCCCCTTGTTTAAGAAGGGTAGCAGGGATAATCCAGGTAATTATAGATGGGTGAGCCTGACGTCAGTGGTAGGGAAGCTGCTGGAGAAGATACTGAGGGATAGGATCTATTTATGTTTGGAAGAAAATGGGCTTATCAATGGTCGGCAACATGGCTTTGTGCAGGGACAGTCATCATTACCAACTTAATAGAACTCTTTGAGGAAGTGACAAAGTTGATTGATGAGGGAAGGGCTGTAGATGTCATATACATGGACTTCAATAAGGCATTTTGATAAGGTTCCCATGGTAGGCTGATGGAGAAAGTGAAAGTCGCATGGGGTCCAGGGTGTTCTAGCTAGACGGATAGAGAACTGGCTGGGCAACAGGAGACAGAGTAGTAGTGGAAGGGAGTTTCTCAAAATGGAGACCTGTGACCAGTGGTGTTCCACAGGGATCCGTGCTGGGACCACTGTTGTTTGCGATATACAGAAATGATCTGGAGGAAGGTGTAGGTGGTCTGATTTGCAAATTTGCAGATGACACTAAGATTGGTGGCGTAGCAGATAGTGAAGGGGGCTGTCAGAGAATACAGCAGAACATAGATAGATTGGAGAGTTGGGGGGAGAAATGGCAGATGGAGTTCAATCCGGGCAAATGCAAGGTGTGATGCATTTTGGAAGATCCAATTCAAGAGCGAACCATACAGTAAGTGGAAAAGTCCTGGGGAAAACTGATGTACAGAGAGATCTGGGTGTTCAGGTCCACTGTTCCCTGAAGGTGGCAACGCAGGTCAATAGAGTAGTCAAGAAGGCATATGGCATGCTTTCCTTCATCAGATTGGGTATTGAATACAAGAGTTAGCAAATCATGTTACAATTGTATAAGACTTTGGTTCAGCCACATTGGGAATACTGCGTACAGTTGTGGTCACCACATTACCAAAAGATGTGGATGCTTTGGAGAGGGTGCAGAGGAGGTTCACCAGGATGTTGTCTAGTATGGAGGGCACTAGCTATGAAGAGAGGTTGAGTAGATTAGGATTATTTCCATTAGAAAGATGGAGGTTGGGAGGGACCTGATTGAGGTCTACAAAATGATGAGAGGTATAGACTGGGTGGATAGCAAGAATGGGGGACCAATTACTAGGGGTCACGAGTTCAAAGTGAGAGGGGAAAAGTTTAAGGGAGATAAGTTCTTTACTCAGAGGGTGGTGGGTGCCTTGAATGTGTTGCCAGCGGAGGCGCTAATGATAGCGTCATTTAAGATGTATCTAGACAGATCCATGAATGGGCAGGGAGCAGAGGGATCCTGATCCTTTGAAAATAGGCAACAGGTTTAGATAGGGGATCTGGATCAGCACAGGCTTGGAGAGCCGAAGGGTCTGTTCCTGTGCTGTAATTTTCTTTGTTCTTTGTGAAGGTTCAGTGGGGATGGGACATTGAAGCGTAAAATCTGTGGTGTTCGGTCTTTAACACTGTTATTTGATGTATTCCCCTGCAGGTTGCATTGATGAGCTACAGCGCAAAGTTTGCATCGTGCTTTTATGGGCCTTTCCGGTGAGTTGCAGCATTTTAAATCTCAGTTTGAGTTGATTCAGCTATGTGAGCTGCATTGTTGTCTCTGTAGATCTATGGGCTGGAGTGTGCATCATAAACTGCATTAATCTGTGTGCTGCAGTATGGGTCTGTGTGGATTCGTGGGCTGTACTGTGGGTCTCTATAGATCTATTGGCTGCAGTGTGTGTCATAGGCTGCATTAGTCTGTGCATTACAGGGTGAGCTTGTCCTGTATTGGGAGATCAGGTGAAGAATTTAGGTGGATTTCTTTACACAAAGCAATCGTGACTGTGGAAGCTGCTACCACATGGACTGTATGTAACCAACAGCATTCACAATTTTAGGGTATGCTTGATGCATACGTGAAGGTTCGTGGAAACAAAGATATAAGGTTGGACAGTTAAGCTTGCACAGACTTGTTGGGCTAAATGACCTTATAGATTGATGCAAATTCTTTGTAATTTTGTATACTTTGTTACCAGTGATGCTGCCCAATCAAAACCGGCCTTTGGTGATCGGAGGTGTTACCAGTTGCCACCAGGTGCCAGGGGATTGGCAATCCGAGCTGTGGTAAGTCTGCGTCATAAGTTCAGTCAGCATCCAAGATGTGATTCAAAGTTAGAATCCAAAGTCTTGGATAGAATCACAGACAATGAATGAGACATAAGGAGCCATTTAGCCCATTGCTGGTTGGTGAAGGTGAACGGCCTCTTTCTGTATCATAACAGTTTTGTAAAAGCTTCCCAGTCTAACCCCACATTCTTGCACTTGATCTGTAGGCCTCAGGCATCATGGCTCTTCAAAGAGATTCATCGTGTGCTGAGAGTTTCTGAATCTACCATACTTTCAGGCAATGATTCTAGGTCCCTACAAACCTCTCATTTAAAAAAAAAGTCTTCTTATTTTCCCTTCCAAAAATTACTTTTTTCCCTGGTTTTGATCCCTCTGCTGAGCTAAATAGATCAGCCCTCTATACCTAGGCTTGTCATCATCATAGAATCCCTAGAGTGTGGAAACAGGCCCTTCAGCCCAACAAATCCACATCAACCCTCCGAAGAGTAACCCACCCAAACCCATTCCCCATTACTCCACATTTACCCTTGACTAATGCACCTAACCTACACATCCCTGAACACTATGGGCAATTTAGCATGGCCAATTCACCTAATCTGCACATCTTTGGGTTGTAGGAGGAAACTGGAGCACCAGGAGGAAACCCACGCAGACATGGGAAGAATGTGCAAACTCTACACAGACAGTCGCCCGTGGCTGGAATTGAACCTGGGTCCCTGGTGCTGTGAGGCAGCAGTAACCGTTGCACTACTGTGCCACATTTTATACACTTCAATTAAATCATCCCCCAGACTCCTCTGTTCCATCCTGTCCCAATCTCTCCCCATCATTAAAATTTCCAACCTAGCAATATCTTCCTAATCCTATTATGAACGCTCTCCGGTGCAGTTACGTCTTTCCCTGTAATGTGACTGCATCTTTGATTTCACTGATGTATACAATTTTGGTGTAACCTCTCTGTTCTCATGTTCACTGCTTTGACAAATGAAGGAAAGTATAGCATATGGTGTCTTAATCTCTTTACTGACCTATCTTTCTACCTTTAAGGAGCATGCAGTCAAAGGTCTCCATGTTCCTTTATAATTTCCAGTATCTTCTCATTTATTGCCTTGTTGCACTTCCGAAGGTGCATCACCTTGTCCTTCTCTGAATGTATTGCATTTTCCACTGCCCAACTGAAAAGACCACTTTTGTCTTCATGCAGTCCAAAGCTTTTTCCCCATCGCCAACGTCATCTGCAACCTCTTTATCATACTCCCGACATTTGAGTCTAAGTCATTACAAGAAGCAAACATCCATGTACTGAGCCCTGTGAAACTCCACTGAGAACATTCCTCCAGTTGCAAAGCATCCAACAAACATTACCCTTTGTTTCCTGACACTGAGCCAATTTGCTTGGAACCCAGTTGCTTTTACTTTCTCAAGCAGCCTGCCATGTGGGACTTTGCAGAAATCCACAGCAAGCACAGTCACCGTATTTTCCTCATCACTTGTCATTTCCTCAAAAAACATTCAGGCAAGGTTGTCATGAAGACATGACCTTCACAAAACAAATCAATGCTGACCTTACTTTCTTGACTGATACCTTTCTAAATGAAGGTTTAGACTATGTCTCAAAATTGATTTTGATAAATTTGCTGATAACCAAAGTTAAGCTAACTGTCCTATAGGTACAAGTTCTCCGCCTTCCACTTTAAACAACGATACCGTCTAAGAAGACAGGAGGTCTATTTTGTCCATGCCATTAATACCAAGCTAACAACTTCACCATATGGAATGTGAGAGCAGGAGTCGCGGGAACAAAACCCTATCGTCAATCCCTCAGCAAATCCAGTTGGGCAGGAGATGTCAGTCTTGTAATCAGCACCAATTAACTTTAAAATAGTTGCAAGGATGTGGCAGGGAAAGATTACGTCTGACAGGAAAGTTTTTGACAAGGTTTTGCTTGGGAGACGGGTCAAGGTGAATGGGATCCAGGGCAATTTGGCAAATTAAATCCAAAATTGGCTTATTGGCAAGAAACAGGGAGATGGTTGAACAGTTTACCACAGGGTTTGGTACTGGGTCCCTTGCTGTTTGTGGTGTGCATCAATGATCTACAGTCATAGAGTCACAGAGTTGTACAGCATGGAAAAAGATCCTTGGTCCAACTCATCCATGCTGACTAGACATCCTAAAATAATCTAGTCCCATTTGCCAACATTTGGCCCATATCCCTCTAAACCCTTCCTATTCATGTACCCATCCAAATGCCTTTTAAATGTTGTAATTGTACCAGTCTCCACCAGTTCCTCTAGCAGCTCATTCCATACACATACTACCTTTCGCCTGAAATAGTTGCCACTTACGTCCATTTTAAATATTTCCCTCTGACCTTAAAGCTATGCCCTCTAGTTTCAGACTTCCCTACCCTGGGAAAAGACCTTGGTTGTTCACCCTACCCATGCCCCTCATAATTTTATAAACTTCTCTAAGGTCATCCCTCAGCATCGGAAGCTCCAGAGAAAATAACCCCAGCCTATTCAGCCTCTCCCTATAGCTCAAACCCTCAACCCTGGCAACATCCTTGTAAATCTTTTCTGAACCCGATCTACACATGAATGTAGAAAGTTTGATTATTAAGTTTTCAAATGACACAAAAAATTTGTGTGGTACATAGCAAGGAGAAAAGCCTTAGACTAAAGGATGATATGGACAGGCTGGTCAGATACAAGAATCGACGTTTCAGGCATAAGCCCTTCTTCAGGAAACTTACCTCATTCCCGAAATGTCGATTCTCCTGCTCCTTGGATGCTACCTGACCTGCTGTGCTTTTCTAGCAACACATTTTTCAGCTCTGATCTCTGCAGGCCTCACTTTCTCCAGGCTGGTCAGATAACCAGAACAATAGCAAATGGAACTTAATTTTGAAAAGTGTGAGGTGATGCAGTTTGGGACAACTAACAAGGCAAGTGAGAACACAGTGAAGGTTAGATCCATAGGAACTAGAGGATCAGAGGTACCTTGGTGTGCAAGTCCACAGATCCTTGAAGGAAATAGATCAGGTGGATAAGGTGGTTAAGAAGATATATGGGATACTTACCTTTATTAGTGAAAGCATTGAATACTAAAGCAAGGAGCTTATTATGGAGCTGTATGTAACGTTAGTTAGACCATACCTGGAGTACTACGTGCAGTTCTGACCGCCGCACTATGGGAAGGCTATGATTTCACTGGAGAGGGTGCAGAGGAGATTCACCAGGACGTTGCCTGGGCTGGAACGATTCAGTGATGAAGACAGATTAGATAGGCTGGGGTTGTGTTCATTATAGCAGAGAAGGCTGAGGGGGGGGATCTAATTGAGATATACAAAGTTCTGAGGCATAGAAAGGGTAGAGAAGAAGCATTTCTCCTTAGTAGAGACATCTATAAATAAATGTAAGGTCAAAGGCAAGATTTAAGGAAGACTTTTTTCACCGAGAGGGTGGTGGGCGATGGATATCTGGAACTTATTGCTTGAAAGGGTAGTCAAGGTGGGAACTGTCATATCAGAGAGACCTTGGGTTTCAGGTACTAATTGTTTGAGGTTTACATATAGATAGGGTGGTTAAGAAGGCGTCTAACATGTTTGCCTTTTTGCTCAGACTTCTCAGTAAAGGAGTTGGGACATATGTTGAGATTGTATAGGATGTTGGTGATGCCTCTTCTGGAGTATTGAGTCTAGTTGCTTTCTTATAGAAAGGATATTATTAAACTGGAGACGATTCAGAAAAGATTTACCAGGATCTTGTTAGGAACGGAGGGTTTGAGTTTTAAGTAGAGTCTAGATAGTTTAGGACTGTTTTCACTGGAGCGTAGGAGGTTGAGGGGTGACCTTATAGAGGTTTATAAAATCATGAAAGGTATAGATAAGATAAATTTAATAAGTATGGGATTATGGACTGGTTTGACAAAAGGGTCTGTTTCCATGCTGTATGACTCTATAAAATTTAATAAGTATTTAGCTAATCACTTGAAAGTGCCACAGCACAGAAGGCTTCAGGCCAAGTGCTGGAAAGTGACACTTGAACAGATAGGTGCTTGTTGATTGACACAAATGGCTTCTTTCTGTACTGTAAAACACTAAGACTCCATGGAAATTTATCTTGTGTGGAAAGAGTTTTAGGGTGCAAGTTGTGTTGTTGTGAAGCTTATTATGTGATTGTATTTTTGCTAGGTAATAAACATCATAAACAGTTTTACGGGTGTAGCAGTTGTGATTCTGGAATGCTAAGATGGACTTTGTGTGTTTAAATCTTACCATGGCAGGTTGTGTAGTTGAATGCATTCAGTCTGAAGAATAGAATATGCACAGAAACAAAAACAGAAGTTGTTGGAAAAGCTCAGCATGTCTGGCAGCATCTGTGAAGAGATATCAAAGTTAACTTTTTGGGTCCAGTAACCCTTCCTCAGAACTCCTCAGTTCTGATGAAGGGTCACTGGACCTGAAACGTTAACTTTGATTTCTCTGCACAGATGCTGCCAGACCTGCTGAGCTTTTCCAACAACTTCTGTTTTTGTTTCTGATTTACAGCATCTGCAGTTCTTGTGGTTTTAATTTAGAATATGCACAATATTAGAATCTGTTTGTGACTGAGGGCAGTTGTTCTCAGTCACACCTAAAAGGAGTAAATAATTGCTAACACCTATCATAATTTTTAAAGACACCATTGGCTGGCAAAGATAAAGCCTGCCAAAGTTAGGATTGCTGCCTCTGTTTTTTAGGAATACATGTAGCAATCTGTGGTTCCCCATTATTAGGGATATGGGCATCAAATCCTACCACATCCTCATTACTGGGAATGTAGATAACCATCCTTTGCTCTCGGTTTATTGGTTATGTGGTCAATGATCCCTGTTTCTCTCTGGTTATTGGGAGTGTTGGTAGCGATCCCCCAGCTTTTCCAGTTTTTGGGAATGTGGACAGCAACCAGAACAGCTCTCTTTAGTTATCAGGAATGTGGTCAGTGATTCCCAGCTCCCTGCAATTTTTGGGAATTTGGATAGTGAATCCTGGCTCTCTGGTTTTTGGGAATTTGGGCAGCAATTACTGACTCTTTCTGGTTATTGAGAATGTGGACAACAATCTCTGGCTGTATCTTGTTATTGGAATTGTGCACGGTTGAGATGTGAGTCTATCTGTGTGTCAGTGCATTACTGGAATTAACTGTTTGCTCATTTGGTGCAGGACCGTGATGTGCATGAAGGAGCGGATATGCTGATGGTCAAACCGGGAATGCCTTACCTGGACATTGTCCGAGAGGTGAAAAACAAAGTAAGTTTGTGGACATTCCTAGAGGAGAAAGTGAGGTCTGCAGATGCTGGAGATCAGAGCTGAAGAAGGGCTTATGCCCGAAACGTCGATTCTCCTGTTCCCTGGATGCTGCCTGACCTGCTGCGCCTTTCCAGCAACACATTTTCAGCTGTGGACATTCCTAACCCATTAGCTGTGTCAGGGTGACAGGTTGAGTAGATTGGGCTTCTATACTTTGTAGTTTAGAAGAATGATAAGAGACTTTATTGAAATAAACAATTCTTGAGAAGACATCACAGGGTAGAAGGCAGAGAGATTATTTCCCACTTTAGGAAAGGGCATAATCTCAGAGTAAGGTGTTCACCCATTTAAGATAGAAATGAGGAATCTTTTCCCTGAGGGTAATGAATATAGAATTCTTTACCACAAAGGTATTAAGTATGGGATGAGATGGATTTTTAACAGCGTAGGAATCAAAGGTTTTAGAGATAAGGCAGGAAGGTGGAGTTGAGGATTATCAAATCAGCCGTGATCTTATTTAATTGTGGAGTAGACTAAAGCGGGTGAACGGTCTACTTCTGCTCCTACACTTTATGGTTTAATAGTGTTTTAGGCTCCTTTGTTTGACAGTGGGATGAGCTGCAAAAGGTTTTTTTCTTCAATAACATATTCTGTGTTCTCAACAATACCGAATCATGGAATGACAGAAGGAGCCTGCTTGGCCATCCCAGTAATGCTGAGGAAGTTAGCACAAGATGTTGGTTTCACAGGCACCACCAGTTAATTATGATCCTGTCCAAGTGATCTTTTCAATGCCTGCGATGGTCAGCGCTAGCTCAGAATTCTGTCTGCATAACGTAAACCAAAGGCTGTATGTGGTCCAGTATTATCAGGTCAAGGAACTCTTCTCATCACGCATCTTGCTGATATTGTTAACAAAGTGAAAACCTTCAAAATTACTGGGAAAAGATATTTTAACTTTAAATTTAGGAAGGTTTGTGACATAGGGCAATGTATAGAGCAAGTGTGTTTGTCAGAGGAAGGGCTTATCTTCAAAGCTGCTGTTTTCCTGCTCTTGGAAGGTTGAGTCATATTACTATAGCTTTTATTAAGCAGGGCACATTTTAATTTATTTCTGAGTAACTTGTTTTGTCAGCTTATTAAGTCAGGAGTATTCTTGTCGTGATGAGGTGACACTCTAAGCTATATTCTGAATTTTCTGCCTCCTACATTCTAATGGGCTTCCTTCATTTCTGGGTCAAATTGATGTCACTGACCGTGAAATAAGGCTCACTGCAGCCACTAGCATATGCTTTTTGGGATAAGGGTTTCACAATGCATCAAAACATCGTGATGATTTCTGTGAATATACTGACTTGTTGCCATTATTGAATGCTTGGATTTAGCAGTTAAGTCATGTGTCACGTTCCTTTCAGCACCCCTCATATCCGCTGGCAATTTACCATGTCTCAGGAGAGTTTGCGATGCTGTGGCATGGAGCACAGGCTGGAGCATTTGACCTCAGGACAGCTGTCATGGAGGCTCTGACCAGCTTCAGGAGAGCAGGTAACGGTCTTTAGCACACAACCAGCATTTCTTCCAATTGTAATTGTATTGTACTTAGCTGTGGCTATGTAAATGGATGTGCTTCAGCTTGTTTTTAATCAATGATACTAGTGCATTTACCAATAAGATATTCACTTAGGGAATTTGCTGGAGCATATTCTGTGCTCACATGAACAGAATAAAGGTAGTTTGGGTTTCTGCCAATCAATAAACTTCTTTTGGGTAGTGTTATATGCTGATGACCCCTACTAATTTCTCTCCTCAATCCTAAAGGAGGTTACTGTTGCTGGGTGATGGTTGACTGGCTGTGACAATGGGTGCCATGATCAAATTACCCTTCACCTGGTGTGAATCTGGACAATATATTGTGACCAGCTATTCAACTGATTCGGCATCACCATTCAAGACAACACCTGTATCCAATATGCATGTGCACTGACATACACAATTTACAGAGTTAAAAGGACTGGGGAGAAATTCTGACTTGCTCTTGTTGCTCTTCAATATTTTGAAGTTGGCATTTGCCCACTGGGTCACTTAGCTCCATTGTGCACTGAGTTTTAGGATCTCTGTAAATATTGTTTAGCGTGTCCAGGAGCCAGGCAGCAGTTGGGTTACATGTACAAAAGTTGACCAGTGCTTCCTGGAATGTTCTTACATGTTCTTCAGGTTGGCTGGGGCCAGGGGTTGCAAGGGTGGGCAGAGCCAATAACTAGTCCAGCATGCCACTGTGTCAGTGCTGTACTTAGCTGGACAGTAAGTTATTTTACCCATTCCATAAAAATGAATATTCCTGGCATAGCAGCTTACAAAACTGTTCAGTTTTGGATAGCCAAATTTGAGACATTGTGTCTACACAGTGGACTGGCCCGGATGGGATTTTCTATAGGGGGCTCATTTTTTTGTGGGATCTGTTGCAAGGATATTCTTATCGTTCCCTATCCCCCTTCAGGAGGATGTTGAGGTATGTGACTCATGCTATGGGCTTATCCAGTTTGGTCTTCATTGTAGTATAAAGTTAACGTACCTGTGTGCTGTCCTTATAGGTGCTGATATCATCATCACATACTATGTGCCACAGATCTTGAAATGGCTGAAGGATATTTGATGCTGCCTCCACTGGTATACAAAATATACAGGGTTATGTTTTAAATTATTCCCACGGACCTCTCTCTCCTGTTCATGTATGCCATGTCTCCCATTCACCCCTCTCCCATGCAATATTCATGTTCACCTGCTCCTTCCATTTCTGTTCTTGTCTGCTATTATAAACTGATATTATACCAAATACATGCTTTTAAACCAGAACTCTTGTGCTAGACCAAAAATGGATTTTTACAGACATGTTTAGTTGCATAATGTGTGTGAATGGAAGAGAAAATGAGAAAGTCAATGAAGTGAGCTGTAAGTGGTTGAAAGACTGTTCAAGTGTCTGATTTTTATATAGGCTCTGTTATGCACTGCAAGCACACAGAACATCAGGGATCTTAAAATGAATAAATTGACAGGATTTGTGAATAAATCATGTGACAAGGATTTTATTGCGACCGCGGCTGCCATGTGCCTTTAATGCGTTTGAACATGCATTACCAATATTAGCTATAATTGAAATGTGAAACCCTGTGAATAACTGCAAACTAAATAGAATTTTCTGTTTTAAATAAAAACAAATTAGGAATCTAAATGCTATTTACTCTGCCTCTTGCAGCCTGATTGTGTCACTTCTTTTGAATTTCATCTTTATAATTCTCTGTCCTATTTATAAAACTGCAGCTATGTTTGTAATAGTCATAGCATTGTTGGGTCATACAGCACAGAAACAGATCCTTCAGTCCAACCCATCATGCTGACCAGGTTTCCCAAAATAAACTAGTCTCTTTTGCCTGCAAAAACTGAAGTTGCTGGAAAAGCTCAGCAAATCTGGCAGCATCAATGAAGAGAAATCAGAGCTAATGTTTCAGAAAGGATAACTGGACCCGAAACTTGATTTCTCTTCACAAATGCAGCCCGAACTGCTGAGCTTTTCCAGCAACTTCTGTTTTTGTTTCTGATTTATATTTCCACAGTTCTTTCGGTTCCTATTTGCCTGCATTTAGCCCGTATCTCTCTAAACCTTTTCTATTCATGTACCTGTCCAAATGCCTTTTCAGTGTTATAATTGTACCCACGTCTACCATTTTCTCTGGCAGTTTATTCTATAAATGCACCACTCTCTATATGAAAAGGTTGCCCCTCAGGTCCCATTTAAATCTTTCCCCCCTTACCTTAAACCTATGCCCTATGGTTTTGAACTTTACCCTATAAAGACCTATGCTATTCACCTTTGAGAATAGAGATATTTTTGATGTCCATTGAGAAATTTGGGTGATAAAACTGAAAAAAGTATTTCCTTCCACAGTATGATTATTATTTATTCCCAGAGTTGGTCCTATACAGTCAGCTGTTAATTTTGAATCTTTACAAAACAGTGATTTGGTTTCAACTGGAATATTGTGTCCAGTTCTGGACCACACAAACGGAAAGCTGTGAAGGCTTTAGAAAGTGTGCAGAAACGATTTATGAAAATAGTTTCAGTTACGTCGATAGATGAGAGAAGCTGGAGTTGTGTTCCTTCGAGGTTTGACAGAGGTGTTCAGAATGATGAGGGGTTTGACCAGGATAGAAAGAAGCAGTTTCCATTGGTGGAAGGCTTCCGAATTGGAGAGTACAAATTTCAGGTGATTGCCACAAGCGATTTAAGCTAACTGTGGAGAAACTTTTTTAATGCAAAAATTGATTAGGATCCAGAATATGATGACTAGGAGTGTGATAGAGGCAAGTTTAAATGATGTTTTCAAAAGGAATTAGATAAATCTTTGCAGAACACTGAGGTGGGGTGGGCGCCAGGGAGTGAAACAACTAGCTGAATTGCTTTTGAAGAGTTTGGAATGCTTTTGACAAGCTAAATGGCCTCCTTCAGTGTCATAACAATGCTGTGATTTTGTTCTGACAATGAGTATTAAGCACTGCCATGATTTCCCTGCTCAATAATCTAGATATGAGGTAAGATGCTGTCTACTTAGAGCTAAGATGTTAGAAATTTCTTCATGCAAAAGGGCTTGTGAATCTTTGGAATTCTCTGAGCATAAATTCAATGCTAAGATTGATTGATAAGATTTAAGAAGTTAGAAATACAATGGAAAACTGGAGTTGAAGATTAGTGAATATCTTAATAGATGATAAAGTGGGGGCTGAATTATTTGCTATTCTGTCATGCCCTTATTCCTTACATTCACAGAAATTTGTCAAAAAAGGTAGATGCAATAGACAGAGGTACAGAAATATAGATGATACAGAAAAGATAAAAAAGAGGGAAAGAGTGTATAAAATAGCTTAGTGATTAATGAAAGAGAACACAAAAATATTTTATCAACACATAAATAAGGAAAGTTTGAGCTGACTGATTTCCAAAGAGGAGGTGGTCTTTTGGCTGATGTATTAAATGGCATATTGAATCTTATATCTGTCTTCACTAGAAAAGAGGATGCTACCAAGGCAGCAGTAAGTTGAACAGAGTAGGTGAAGAGGTGACAGTAAATATCTGAGTCAGCTTAAAACAACAGTCACCTGGTCTAAATAAACAGCATCCAGAGATGTTAAGGGAAATAGGGGTGGAAATTGTGGATGCTCTGACTACATTGTTTCGGTCTTTCTGGTCATGGGATTGGAATTAAAAAGGGAGAGAGATGAATTTTGTATCTCCTCCTTTGGACCCATTGAGGCCCAAAACATGCTAACAGATGAATAAAAGTAAAATACTACAGATGCTAGAAATCTGAAACAAAGCAGTAAATGCTTGACAATCTCAGCAAGTCAGGCGGCATCTGTGGACAGATATAGAATTGAGGTTTTAAATCCAGCTTGACTTCATTGGAACTGAAAAGAGCTGTAAGATGCTGATTTTTATGATGCAAGCAGACCAAGATGAGAAGCAAGTGCGATGTACTGTGATAGTGCTGACAGCAAACAACAAAAGCAGTGATAAGGGTTACAAACGAGAGATAAATATGTAAAATAGGTGAAAAGCCATTTTATTTTCCCTTACTGATTGCTGTAACTAAGAGATTTTGCAGTTAGGGTACCAATCACTTGTTCCTTTTGCAAAGAAGTGAAAATAATTTGGAGAAGGGGGCTGTCATGTTGGCTCAGTGGTTAGTACTGCTACCTCACAGCGCCAGTCACTCAGGTTTGATTCCAGCCTCGGGCAACCGACTGTGTGGAGTTTGCATATTCTCCCCTTTTCTGTGTGGGTTTCCTCCCACAATCCAAAGATGTGCAGGTCAGGTAAATTGGCCAAGCTAAATTGCCCATAGTGTTCAGGAATGTGTAGGTTAGGTGCATTAGTCAGAGGTAAAATGTAGAGTAGTACAGTAGGGGAATGGATCTGGGTGGTTTACTCTTCAGAGGGTCGGTGTGGACTTGTTGGGCCGAAGGGCCTGTTTCCACACACTCAGGATTTTACGATTCTATGTAGAAGAAGTGAAGAAAATCTTGGCAAGTAAAAAGGACATTGTCAACAAACCAAAAGTGCCTTTACTTTCAATTGAATGTTTTTATTTCCATCATTAAATTACCCATGGTAATTTTCACCCATCCCCCACTAAATCGCCCACGTTTCCAATTAAATTACATGCAATTCTGGCAAGAGACATTGCAACATTTTAGTATTTTTCGAATCAATCTGTTTGGCAATCTTAGTGTCTGTTTCTGGAGCAGGTGGGATTGAGCCCAGATCTCCTGGTTCAAGGGACACTCAAACTGCATTACACAAACCTTTAACAACATTTTTCCTCTTATTTAACTTATTTTTTTAATCTACATATTCAGAATTACACCCCTGGAGCAGTAGGGACTTGGCCCAGGCCTTTACCAACATTTATAAAAAGAGTTGCATGAATTCTAAACACCTGATAATTGTTCAATTGCTACTTTTGAACTCTGAGGAAAGGTTATCTGACCCAAAATGTTACTCTGATTTCTCTCCACAGATGCTGCCAGACCTGCTGAGCTTTTCCAGCAATTTCTTTATTTGTTGCCACATTACAATGTTGTTTATTGAAGTCACATATTGCAAGGTAGTTTAGATAGTAATTCATATGACCTGATCTGTGAGGGTATGAGCTGGAAGCAACTCAAATTCCTGCTCATATGCAGACACTCAATGTTCTTTACTAAGCATGTATTGAAATAATACACCTCAGTAACTGAATTGTCAATGGAGAAAGACTGCACACACTGGCCAATATTTGTATATGGTGCAAATATTGTGTGCCAGATAGTTCTGGAAAGCAAACAAAAAAAGGATAAAAGTGACAAGGCTAAAATGCTTGATGCAATTTAGAGCAATTAATGTATAGTACAGGCATATTATGAACATTCACATAAGCTAAAAGAAACAATACTATTCACATACTAATATGCAACTCTGACATCATAATCTCCTTGCTCAATGTTATGTTTCATCAGGCATGGTTGCTTCTTAACTGTTAACTATCAGAATTGTGTTCAGTGGTCAGTACCAGAGAGTTATCAGTAAACCTTTCCCTCTGCACCATTTACACGTCAGATCTTTAGCAGCTTCCCAAAAATGCAAACTAATGATGAATTTTATTTTGTTTTGAGAATTTGAACCCTGAGGCAGTTGAATTGTTTTATGAGATGATGAAAAGGACTTTATGAAATCACAGCAGTTATTGTGACTGACCTGGGTGCACCTGTAACCAGGCAACAGGTACTCAAAACTAATCAAGTCAACGCCCCCGCGGAACTAGACCAATAGGAAGGCGTGACTATTGATTGACAGGGGGCATTGACCAATAGAAAATAGGTGTCGATGACGCAGCGGTACATAAACAATACTGCAATCGTTGGCCGCTCATTTGAGCGAACAGCTTTCCCGGTTAGAGTAGTTTAGGCAGAGCTTTCGGTATGCGAGAGATCGTGCATCTTCAGGCGGGCCAGTGTGGCAACCAGATCGGGGCCAAGGTTTGTACAAGTTAGCCACCTCAGGATTAGGGCTTCTAGGGAAGGGGTGGAAGTGTGAGGAAATCAAGGGCGTGGCATGACCCGCCCAGAACATGCCCCACACTCACGCCCATTGACCCGAGCGGTGCGGGTCTGAAGAGCGGTGCCGATGAATGTCCTGTTTGTGGAGGCCACTCGGGTGTCTGGCTGACGGTTAGACGACGAGGTGCTGGGCGGCAGCTGCCCCGTCCGGGCACGCATGCGTGCTGCTGGCTCCGCCTCCCGGCGAGGGCGCATGTGCAGTGGTAGCGGCACGATCTCCCGCCTGATGGGTGTCTTCCGCCAGTCTTCCTTTCGCGGGCTGCAGGGCCTCCCAGCCACCTAACCTCACTTGGGCACGACTGACAGATAAATGTTCAGGGAGATGCCCCACACGGCAGTCACACTGTCGGAGGGTTAGCAAGTGCTGAAGGAGAGCTGCTCTGTCACAGGATCAGTGCTGTTTAAGGACCGGTATAGTCCAAAATGTGGTGGTAGTCAAGCATTAACATTTCAAGTGAATCAGCGTAAAATATACAGTGGAATGTGATAAGTACTTTTAAAAAAAAATGTGTTGGGATATTTGCAGACGATGGGTGACGCTTGAGTGGAGGTCCAAGGAATGGTGCCTACTTCCTCTGTTATCTATTTAAACCACCTGTATAAGGTTCTAGTCTGAGTCCAGACCTCTGTAATATGCCATTTGGCATCCGTCAAACCATCCCCTTTACTTTATCGTAAGGATTTAAAATTTGTGTTGAACCATTGCAGTGCACTAACACAACTATACTGGAAATATCATTTGAAGAAGGCACATCAGTGTGGTGCAGAAACATTATTTTCTTAAGTTTTTATAAATGATAGATACTTCAACAGAAGCCCTGTTTATTTACACACTCAGTGTCCTCTAAACCTTGGCTGATGTTACCATGGCCAGTAGGGAGTGACCTGAGAATTTCCCGATTCCTAGTGGAAGTACCGTACGTAAACCAAATGCACCAGTTAACCTCAAGCCAAGTATTTCAAATTTCACTTAGTGCAAAGTAGTTTCCAGAAGCCCTGTTCTAAGAATGATTAGTAGATATATTAATCTACTATGTAATGTGACAGGTAGTCAGTTATATCTTACACATACCAGATATGTATTTACAATCTCCTACTCTCACAACAATCAATACATTTGCTTTATGAGTTAGATCTTTGAAGGTGGTAAAGCATATTAAGAAATTAGTTAGCACTGCTCATGGGGTCTTGAGTGGAGTGTCAGCAGTGCAGACACAGAGCAGTTATGCTTAATGTTTATGAAGCTCTGTTTAAGTTGAAACTAAAACTATTAAGGTGCAGAGGGAATTTGGGGATGTTAGTTTGGAAATGTTACATTGCTGGGCTTGCTCTCCTTGGAGGAAAGGATCTGTACGGGAAATCTCCTTGATGTATGCAAGATTGAGTAATTTAAATGAGGTGGACAAAGAAAAGTTCGTTTTGTTGGCCCAAAGGCTCAGGGTACAAAAGTTTAAGTATTTGAGAGATGCAGGCATGAATGTGAGATGTTTATTTTAGCAAATGTTGTCTGCATGGAGATGGAACTGCAGCTGATTAATGATTTTTGGATGGAAATTGGATGGTTGATTGAAGTAAATAAGCTTGCAAGGATAGAGTGAGAGAATGGATTGATGGGACTGCAATGACCACCTCTACTGTTAGTTCTGATGTCCTGGAAGGATCTAACTTTGGCCCCCTTCTATTGTTCATGTAGGCTGTCTCTTGGTGACAACACCCAGCTCAAGCTCACCACCACCTCTCTTGACTCCTCTACTGTCACTAATTTATTGCATTGTTTGTCTGACATCCAGCAGTGGACGTACAGAAATTTTCTCTCTTCCAATGCTGCCATAAACATGTTCCTTGGCTAAAAACTCCATCCCTTTCTCTAGTGACTGGGCACCCTGTTCACAATCTTTATGTTGGAGTTGGCCCTGAGATGAGCCTCTGATATATAAGCACCATTGCTAAGATTTATTTTCCAGCTGGCAACTTCTGCGGACTCTGCTTGCCTCAATTTGTCTGTGAAAACCTTCATTTATATTCTTGCCTCTAAATTTCACTCTTTCCAAAGGCAAGTTGGCCTAAGGTTTAGAAGCATCCTCCCATATTTTGGCCTCTAAACCTTGGATCAACCAAAATTCTTCTGCCTTCTTCCATAATCACCCAAGTCCCATTGGCCTATGGTTTTAAAATTATCTTGTTTTTAGATCCCTTCCCTTCTTTTATTTATAATGTCCTTTGGTTGCCTTAGTTTTACTGGACAATAGGGCTGCTCTATCATTAGAGAGAGAAGACTGGTGGTGGTTTAACCTGAGGGTCACCATACCTCAGACAAGCAAAGAGGTTGAGCTGGATGGACCTTCACAATAACCTCAGCCAGGACAGGAATTGAACCCATGCTGTTAGCATTGCTCTGTAGTGCAAACTAGCAATCTTGCCAAATTGAGCTAACCAACCTCCTTGATAAATGTGCCCTCATTCAATTTGGACCTCTTTAAAATCCCTGATTTTAATCACTCCGCCATTGCTGACTGTGACATTAGCTGTGATTTTCAATGCCCTGAATCCCAGAACCTTGCTGTATCTTGTTTTGTCTTTTTTGGAAGATGCTCCTTTTGCATTGGGGTAATTCAGGGAAGATTCATTCGATTGACTCCAGGGAGAGTCTGTCATTTTGTGATGGAAGATTGGGTGTGGATTCACTCGAGACTATTATAGAAACATGAGGGAGCTTGATACTGAATTGAACTTTACCCTTGTGGGGGAATAAAATTTGGACCATAGGTTCAGGAAAACAATGCATCAATTTAAGATGCATATATTGGAGGAAATTCTCTCCTTGGGGTCATCAATCTTTGGAATTTTGTACCTCAGAAGTTGTGGAAACTGAGATAGACTTTTTGTTTTGACTATAGGGGAGTCCAGAGTTATGGGGAGCAGGAGAGAAAATGATGTTGAGGCCATGTTGAATTGAGTAATTCTATGCTGTTTTTAAATTCTGTCCAATATTCTGAACTTCAACATATCTTTGTAGAATTATGTCTTTTCCTTGCGTTTGATACTATCTTTGATTTTCTTTTAGTTAGCTATGGTTGCTAGCTCGTTAAAATTAGAATTTTTCTTGATTTTTGGAATATGTATGTTCTACACTTTCTGGAATAATCCCTTAAAATGTGAGCTACTTCATCTTTCTTGACCTATCTCTTAACCTAACTTGCTAGTTCAGTTTCATTAGTTCAGCTTTTATGCCCTCATTAACCTTGTTTAAATTCAAAATAGTAGTCTAGGACTCTCACTTTTGTCCCTTAAATGGTGTATAAAATTCACTCATTATGATCCCTGAGGGTGCTTTCACTTTGAGGTCAGCAATTATTCCTACCTCATTGGTCAAAACCAAGTCTATTACATGTTAGTCTAGAAATTGTCCCAAAAATCATTCAATGAATTACCCCTCTCGAATGCTTTTCCTATCATAGTTACCAAAGAGCCAGGAGTAAAGAGGGATAATTTTTTTTTGTTTTAAATGCAGAGAGTTCTAATCTGGAATGCCCTGTCTAGTGGGGTGACAGTAGCAAATTCAACAGTGACTTTCAATGGGATACTGGGTTCACACACTAAAACAAAACATAATGTTTCAGTCAATAAAATTTCCCATGTTAATCTCTTACCCTTTTCAGAAGCTCCAATGATTTATTTGTTGATACCCTGACTTGCCATTGGCTCCTGGTAGGGAGCCTCTCCACAACTCCCACAAGTGACCTGTTGCCATTATCATTCCCTATCTTGTCTACAAGTCACTTCTACTTCCTGGTTTCCTGAATTTAGCTTGTCCCTCTCTGGTGTACTAAAGCCATCTTTAATTAACAGAGACACTTGTCCATTATTTCCTAGCTTCCTGTCCTTCCTAAATGCTTTGTATTCACATTCCAGTCTTGGTCATCCTGTAGGCATGTCTCAGTAATGGCTACTAGATCAGACTTGTGAATCTTACTTTGTGCTACTAGTTCATTATTTTATTTTGAATGCTAGGTGCATTCAAATATGGTGTCTGAAGTTTCCTCCTTTTTATTACTTTTGTAACCTCTAGTATTATTTGTTGATTTGCTCTGAAGATTTCAATACTGTGATGATCTTAATGTCTGGTGGAGTAGCTTTAAGGAGCAGTAGTTTGATTTCCGTTCCTTTTACATAGCGCTTGTATTTATATTCCCTTTGACCAAGCTGTTTTTACATCTCCCCGACTACCTTTTTGTTAGATTTTGCTTTGATGTTTCTGTAAAATGCCTTTGGATGTTTGATAACATTTAAAGGTATCTTGTTTAGTTTGGAGCTGGTTGGTGAGGAAGGTTCCAGGAGAATATCATTGCCCTATGCTTCTCTGCTTGGCATTTTTTTATTGTCCCAGTCCAGAAGTATGTGATTTGGCAGAACCACACTGAGAATTGTACAGCACGGGAGATCATTGTGCTATCTCTTAGCAAGATCGATCCAGTTTGCCAATATCCCCTTTTCTCCATTATTCTATGTTTTGTTTTAGTGTGTGAACACAGTATCCCATTGAAAGTCATTGTTGAATTTGCTACTGTCACCCCACTAGATGGGGCATTCCAGATTACAACTTTCTACATTTAGAACAAAAACAAATTCTTCCTCTTTACCCCTGGCTCTTTGGTAATTATAAATAATACAATATACAGCACAGGAACAGGTCCTATGGCCAACCAAGCCTGTGCTGATTCCTACTCTTTATTTAGACCCGTTACTTGTTGCTCATACAATGTTTCTATCCCTCTGTTTGCCTCCCATTCATTTGTCTATCAAGATAGATCTTAAATGTTGCTAACGTGCCTGCTTCCACCACCTTCACTGACAGTGAGTTCCAGGCATTCCCCCACTTCGCTCCTAAACATTCCTCCTATCACCTTGAATCTGTGCCTTCTTGAAATTGATATTTCCATTCTGGGATAATGCCTCTGACTTTCTACCCTATCTATGCCACTCATAATTTTGTAAGCCTCTCTCAGGCAGCCCCTCGGCTTCTGTCTTTCCAGTGATAACAATGCAAGTTTATCCAATCTCTCCTTAAAACTAAAACCCTCAGACCAGGTAACATCCTGGTTAAACCCACTCTGCAAAGTATCCACATCCTTCTGGAAGTGTGGCAACCAGAACTACATGCAATATTTCCAAATGTGGCCTAAGTTTTGTACAGCTGTAACGTAACTTGCCAACTTTTATATTCGATGCCCCGGCTGTGCAGTATGCTTTCTTGACCACCATAGCCACCTGTGTTGCTACTTTCAGGGATCTGTGCACCAATGCTCCTAAGGGTTCTGCCATATATAATTCGCAGCTGAATCTGAACTTCCAAAATGCATCACCTTGCATTTATCTGAATTAAATTCAACCTGCCATTTCTGTGCCCAAATCTGCAATCTATCTATATCCCACTTTATCCTTAGACAAACCTCCTCACTGTCTGCAACTCCACAAATTTTGGTGGCATCTGCAAATTTGCTCATCAGACACCTACATTTTTTGTCCAGATCGTTTATATAATGAACAATAAAGGTCCCAGTGGAACAAACCTTGCAGAACACCAGTAGTTGCTGACCTCCATTCTAAAAAGCACCCTTCCACCACTACTGTCTGTGTTCTATGACCAAGCCAGTTCTGTATCTATCTATTCAGTACACCCCGGATCCATGAGACTCTACCTTTTGTACCAGACTGTTATAAGGTACCTCATCAAATGTCTTACTAAGTCCATGTCGACAACATCCACTGCCCTTTCCTCATCATTGAGTTTTTTTGAGGAGTTGACAACAATCAGGTTGGTGAGCATGACCTTCCCTGCACAAACCCATGTTGCCTATCATGAACAAGTCCATACACCTCCAAATGTGAATGAATCCTGTCTCTCAGCAACTTCTTCACTAACTTCCCGATCATTGATATCGGGCTCACTGACCTGTATTTACCCAGATTATCTCTTCTTAAACAAAGGAACAACATTCTCCATTCTCCAGTCCTCTGGAACCTTACCTGAGGCCAAAAAGGATGCAAAGTTATCTGTTAAGGCCCCAGCTATTACCTCCCATGCCTCTCTCAGAATCCTGGGATGGATCTTGGCTGACCCTGGGGACTTGTCTACTTCAGTGCATTCCATCCTGTTGACCAAGGACATTTCATGGCCCCTTTTAGTCGTCCTAACTCCCCATTTGAGTTCCTTCCTACTTCCTCTATGTTCTTCAAGGTCTTCATCTGTTTTAAGTTGCCTAGACCTTAGATATGCTTCCTTTTCTTTTTGACTAAACTAACAACTTCCCTTGCCATCCAAAGTTCCCGAATCCTGTCATTCCAGTCCTTCATTTTCACGGTGCCTTAATCAGCTGGTCTTTAAAAGGCTTTCACGTGTCAGATGTGGATTAACCCTCAAACAGGTACATTCTCCAATTCTCACCTATTTCGGTTCTTGTTAGCCTTCCCCCAATTTAGCACTTTCATCCAAAGTCCACTCTTGTCCTTGTCCTTATAGGTATCTAAAGAATTCTAGAATTATGGTCACCATTCGACCTATAGAGATAGCTAGAGTTCAAGGTCTATATGTTCCTGTGAGGGTGAAGGACAAGGTAGGCAGGAACAGGGAACACTGGATGAGAAAGAAATTGAGAGTTTGACCAGAAAAAAGGGAGGCGTGGCTCTGGTACAGGCAGCTGGGATCAAGGGAATCCCTGCAGGTTTATACGGGCTACAGGAGTTTACTGAAGAAGGAAATCAGGGCACAACATAGCCTTAGCTGAGAAGATTAGGGTGAATCCAAAGAGGTTCTTTAAGTATAATAAAGGAAAAAGAGTAACTAGAGAGAGAACAGGACCCTTCAAGGACCAAAGTACGTGTAGAACTGCTGGAAATGGGTGAGGTCCTCAATGAGTATTTCTCCTCTGTTTACTGTGGAGAAAGACATGAAGACTTTAGAACTTGGGGAAGTTAGTGGTGATGTCTTGGGAATAGTCCATATTCCCAGTAGAGGAGATGTTGGACGTATTAGAATGTTATGAAGGTGGATAAATCTCCTGGTCTTGACCAAGAACCCAGCAAGAGGCTAGAGAAGAAATTACGGGGCCTCTGGCAGATACTTTTGCATCATCATTAGCCATGGGTGAGGTCACAGAACACTAGAGGGTAGCAAATGTTAAGCCCTTATTCAAGAAGGGCTGCAAAGAAAAACCGGAGAACGATAGACCAGTAAGCTTAACGTCTGTGGTGGATAAGTTACTTGAGAAGATTCTGAGAAATAAGATAGAGTGGAACCTCGATTATCCGAATACCAATTATCCGAAAATTGGATTATCTGAAGGAGATCTCAAGGTCCCGATAGAAACATTACGTCAAAGACGTGTTTCCAACAGTGATCGCGTCTTTTGTTGCAGTAATTAAACAGGCACCCTCTCCAATGACTGACCTCTGCCCGCTCTCTCTCTCTCCCCACACTTTCCCTGGAGTTCTACAGAGGGGTATACCCTAACCCACTCCATGCTTCCCAAGAATAATCTCTCCAACATTGTCCTGTGCAGGGCAAACGTGGAACCTGTCAAAAATTTGCAGTAAAAAGTTGTGTGTGTGGCTGTGTGCTGTTTGGAGACTTGGCCCACAAAGGCAGCTGCAGTAGCAGCAGTCTTGTTGTTGGTGTGCAGTCCAGCTGCCCCAGAGACGGGGGCGGGAGTGGATAGGGTGGCGGCAGGGGATGTGTTAGGGGCAGGGGGCGTGTTTGGACCAGACTGGGGGAGGGGTTGGGGGCAGGGGATCATGCACTTTGTGCGGGGGGGGGGGCGGTGTTGGACTGAGTTGGGCGGTGCTGGATGGGGTGGGGCAGGGGGGCAGTGATGGGGGCAGGGCCTCGCACACTGTATGCTGCTGTAGTCTCCTGAACAGGGAGCAGAATTTAAAACTCCAAGCCCCAGAGGAAAGGCATTTGATCGATTTTTTTCTGAATAATCGATTATCCGAACAAAATAGTGCCCGCCCATCTCATTCAGATAATCGAATTTCCACTGTACATGCATTTGGAAAGACAGGGTTTGATTAGGAGTAGTCAGCATGACTTTGTGCATGGGAGATCATACCTCAGATTTGTTAGAGTTCTTTGATGAAGTGACCAGGAAGGTCGATGAGGGCAAGGTGGTAGATGTAGTCTATATGGATTTCAGTAAGGCCTTTGATAAGGTTCTACATGGGAGGCTGCTCTGGAAGGTTAGATCGCATGGAATCCTGGGGAGCTGGCAAATTAGATACATAAGTGGCTTGAATGGTAGGAAGCAGGGGTAATAGTGGAAGGATGCTTGTCAGACTGGAGGCCTGTGACTAGGTATGTTCCTCAGGTCATTACTGGGCCCATATCTATTTGCTATCTATATCAAAGATTTGAATGAAAATGTCCAAGGTATGATTAGTAAGTTTGCTGATGACACTAAAATAGGTGGTATCATGGACAGTGAGGAAGGTTATCAGAAATTGCAGCAGGACCTTGATCAGCTGGGGAAGTGGGCTGGGAAATGGCAAATGGATTTCAATATCGATAAATATGAGGTCTTGCATTTTGGAAAGTCATGTCAAGGTAGGAGCTTCATGGTGAATGGTAGGGCCTTAAGGAATGTTGTGGAATAGAAGGACCTTTGAGTTCAGATACACAGTTCTCTGGAAGTGGCGTCACAGGTAGACAGGGCAGTAAAGAAGGCTTTTGGCACACTGGCCTTCATCAGTCAGGGCACTGAGTACAGAAGTTGGCAAGTTATGTTGCAGTTATAGATGACGTTGTTGAGGCTGCATTTGGAGTATTGTGTTCAGTTTTGGTCACCTTGCTATAGGAAGGATGTTATTAAACTGGAAAGAGTGCAGAAGAAATTTACAAGGATGTTGCCAGGACTCAAGGGTCTGAGTTATAGGGAGAAGTTGGAAAAGCTAGAAGTTTAGAACACAGAAGGGTGAGGGGTGGCCTTCTAGAAGTGTACAAGATCATGAGAGGCCTGGATAGGGTGAATGCACTGTCTTTTTCCCAGTGTTGGAGACCATCAGTATAAGGTTAGAGGGGAAAGAATAAAAGGGAACCTTAGGGGCAATTTCTTTACACAGAGGGTTGGTACACATATGGAATGAGCTGCCAGCAAAAGTGGTTAAGGTGGATATATTAATGACATTTAAGGGCATTTGGACATATACATGGATCAGGATGGTTTAGAATAATATGGGCCAAGTGCAGGGAAATGGGGTTAGCATGGATGGAGATTTTGGTTGGCATGAATCAGTTTGGGCTGAATGCCCTGTCTCCATTTTGTAGGACTCTGTGAGGTATTGCATTTTGGTAAAACAAACAAGGGCAGACCTCTTACATTTAAAAGTAGGGCATTGGGTAGTGTGGTAGAACAGAAACACCTTGGGGTTCAGATACAAAATTCTTTGAAGTTTGCGTCACATATGGATAGGATGGAGTCAAGTTAGGTAAAGGGGCAGTACAAAGAGATCTGGGTGTTCTTGTACACCAGTCAATGAAGGAAAAAGTGACGACTGCAGATGCTGGAGATCAGAGCTGAAAATGTGATGCTGGAAAAGCGCAGCAGGTCAGGCAGCATCCAAGGAACAGGAGAATCGACATTTAGAAGGGCTTATGCCCGAAACGTCAATTCTCCTGTTCCTTGGATGCTGCCTGACCTGCTGCACTTTTCCAGCAACACATTTTCAGCACCAGTCAATGAAGGCAAGCATGCAGGTACAGTAGGTAGTGAAGAAAGCTAATAGCATGCTGGCCTTCATAACAAGAGGGATTGAGTATAGAAGCAAAGAGGTTCTTCTGAAGCTATACAGGGCCCTGGTGAAACCGCACCTGGAGTACTGTGTGCAGTTCTGGTCTCCAAGTTTGAGGAAAGTCATTCTGGCTATTGAGGGAGTGCAGCATAGGTTCACGAGATCAATTCCTGGAATGGCGGGACTATCTTATGTTGAAAGATTGGAGCGACTGGGCTTGTATACCCGAGTTTAGAAGACTGAGAGGGGATCTGATTGAGACATATGAGATTATTAAAGGATTGGACACTTTGGAGGCAGGAAACATGTTTCCGCTGATGGGCGAGTCCCGAACCAGAGGACACAGCTTAAAAATAAGGGGTAGGCCATTTAGGACAGAGATGAGGAGAAACGTCTTCACCCAGAGAGTGGTGGGTGTGTGGAATGCTCTGCCCCAGAAGGCAGTGGAGGCCCAGTCTCTGGATTCGTTTAAGAAAGAGTTGGATAGAGCTCTCAAGGATAGTGGAATCAAGGGTTATGGAGATAAGGCAGGAACAGGATACTGATTGAGGATGATCAGCCATGATCATAATGAATGGTAGTGCAGGCTTGAAGGGCAGAATGGCCTACTCATACACATATTGTCTATTGATGGTTAAGAAGGCCTTTAGCACACTTGCCTTCATTGCTCAGACCTTTGAGTATAGGAGTTGAAACATTATGTTCTTCATGCAGGGAGTGGACCGTCTATGGAATGGGCTGCCAGAGAAAGTGGTTGAGGCAGATACAAAAGCAGCATTTAAACATTTGGATAGGTAAATGGGTGGGAAGAGTCGAGAGGAATATAGATCAAATGCTGGTAATTGGAACCAGCTGAGCTGGCACCACAGTCAGCATGGACCAATTTGGGCCAAAGGGCCTATTTCCATGCCGTATTACTCTATGACTCTATTCCCAAAATGTTTCCCCACTGAAAATTTGATCACAAAGAAAAATTAGGCTCATTATGCTTATTGGGCTCATTTCCCAATACCAGGTCCAGTATGGCCCCCTCCCTCATTGGACTATCCACATACTGTTTCAAAAAACCCTCCTACAAATTGCTCCCCATACAAACGCTTGGCACTAGGAGAGTCCCAGTCAATATGGGGAAATTAAAATCACCCACCACAGCAACCCTGTTACTGTCATATCTTTCCAGAATCTGACTACATATCTCTTTCTCTATCTCCTGCTTGCAGCTGGGAGGTCTGTAGTACAATCCCAGCATTGTGTTTGCACTCCTACTCCTGAGCTCTATCCACAATGCCATACTGCAAGATCCCTCCAGGATGTCTTCCCTCAACACCTCTGTAATATGCTCCCTAACCAGTAAGCAACTCGCCCACCTCTTTTGCTTCCTCCTCTGCCTTGTCTAAAACATCCTGGAACATTCAGCTGCCAATCCTGTCCCTCTTTCAACCATGTCTCTGTGATAGCAACACCATAATTGCATGCATTAATCCAGGCTCTCATTTCATCTGTGTTGTCTGTTTTACTTCTTGCATTGAAACAAATACAGTCCAAGCCTTCAATTCTGCTGAGCTCAGCAATCTCTCCCTGTCTGTTCTTCCTCTTAGTAAGCTTATCCCCAATGACCTGCTGCTCCAGTTCCCATTGCCCTGCCACACTAGTTTAAACCCTCCTGGGGTTTTTATCAGTTACTGCTGGTTCCTGACCTTCCTGCTTTGGGAAACTGTTTATCCCTGTATAGTTCATCAAATTAGCCCTTTAGTCACCTTTCCAAATTCTATCAAAATAGAACAATTCCAGTATCACCAATGTCCCCACACAAATGAGTCCCTTATCTTTTAGATCAATCTTTTAGCAATAAAACAAACATCAACTGGAAGCCTATCACTTGATTATTTTCAGTACTTGAATTTAAAGTATTGAAATAAAGATTTATGGATGGTGCAAGTAAGTTATGAGAGTCATGTTCATCACAGTGGACACCTTTTTAAAAATGTTAATTAGAAGGTCAAGTGTAGCACAGTGTACATAATAAATGGGGTTGAAAAATGCCTTTTAGTAACCACACAAAATACTTTACCACAAAAGGAATACAGATTAAAGAAATGGATTTTGAAGTATCTGAATCTTGGCTAGGGATGATTTGGAGATGCCGGTGTTGGACTGGGGTGTACAAAGTTAAAAATTACACAACACCAGGTTATAGTCCAACACGTTTAATTGGAAGCACACTAGCTTTCAGAGTGTCGCTCCTTCATCAGGTGGAGTTGATGAAGGATTATAACCTAGTGTTGTGTGATTTTTAACTTGGCTAGGGATGTTAGACTGTAGAAGGTCACTAGCATAGACAGGAGGATTATGAAACAAGATTACATAAGATAATGAAGCAAATGAACAAAAAGTTAGTCTCGGGCAGTTTTTAAGGAGCAACTGACAGAGAAAGAAGAGGAGAGGTTTATGGAAGGAATTCCAGAGCTTAGGGGTTTAGCAGTTAATGGCAGAGCCATCACTGGTGGACAAATTCAAAACTGAAGATATGCGAGAGGCTGGAATTGAAGCAGTGCAGATGTCTCAAAGAGTAATTGGTGGAGAAAGGAGATAAGGGATAGGAATAGATGTGGTCATGGATGGCTTTGAAAATGAGGCTGAGAATTTTAAAGATCAGTGGGCATGGACTGGCAAATGGGACTGGTGTGAAATAGGACTCTGACAGCAGATTAAACCTCGCATTTATGAAGGGTAAGAATGTGGGAGACCAGCTAATATTGTGTGTGTCAACTCCAGAGATAACCAATGTATGATTAGTTGAGGCAGAACAGCATTAAATGATATTACATTTGTGGGAATGGACAGTTTTAGGGATGGCTTGGATGTGGCTGAAAGTTTGACCCCAAAATAGATATGGCACAAAAATTGAAAACCGTCTGGTTCAGCCTCTAACAGGTACCAGAGAGAGCGTGGAGTCAATAACCGTGGAATAGAATTGGTAGCAAGCACTTAAAACCATGCTTTTGATTGTCCCAGACAAAACTACTTCTCATCCATTAGTGGATGTCTGATGAGCCATCTGATTGAGAATGGAAGGCATGAAAGAAATGATGTGTTTGACAAAATGTTCAAGGAGTTGAGAGTGTGGGCCTGGAAAAGCACAGCAGATCCGAGGAGCAGGAGAATTGACATTTCGGGCATAAGTCCTTCATCAGGAATGAGGTTGAGGGCTGGGGGGCTGGGGGAAGGTAGATGAAGGTGGGGGAGAAGGTGATAGAACAGAGAGGAGGGTGGAGCGGGTAGATGGGAAAGACTATGGACAGTTCAAGAGGGCAGTGCTGAGTTGGAGGCTTGGGACTGGGATAAGGTGGGGGAGAGGAAATGAGGAAACTGGTGAAATCCACATTAATCCTGTGTGGTTGCAGGGTCCAATGGCGGAAGATGAGGTGCTCTTCCTCCAGGCTTCGGGTGATAAGGGTTTGGCAATGGAGGAGGCCCAGGACCTGCATGTCTTTGGTGGAGTGGGAGGGAGAATTGAAGTATTCAGCCATGGGGCGGCGGGATCGGTTGGTGAGGGTGTCCCAGAGACGTTCTCTGAAACGATCCGCAAGTTAGCATCCTGTCTCCCCGATGTAGAGGAGACCACATTGGGTGCAATGGATACAGTAATGACATTTGTGGAAGTACAGGTAATTTTCTGTCGGATGTGGAAGGAGAGCACAGGAACTTTGGAAATGGAATGAGAGTTCATAAAGAATGGTGGAGTAAAAGATTAATTTATTCAGGAGTGGAAGAGTGATAGTGGCAGATTTATAAAGGTGGAGCAGTACTTGAGAAAATTTACTCTTGCCTAATATGGAAAACCGGGAGGGAACAGAGAGAACTTAGATGTCAGTACTTTAGAGGGAATAGTGTCAATAGTGGGAGATGGGGTTTCATGGCAAGGTGTGCTCAAAGAATGCATGAGGCAGTTAGAGTAGAGTAATGTGAGATCAGGACCTTTTATTGTTTCTGGATTTCAGTATACATCTGGCCTCCCTTATTCTACCCACCATAAATGTGAGATTAATCAAAATCCCACTACTGGGGTTCTAGTTCATGTTAAATCCCTTTCACCTAATTATAGGGAAATGGAGAAATTTACACTATTACTTTGTCTCCATGAAGGAAGATAAAGGAAACTTCCCACAAATGCTAGGGAAAATGTTATATGAATAAAGAGTTAGCACTTTAAAAAAAAATGACTGGTTTGAAGACTGATAAACCTTTCCAGAATATTGAAAGTGATGTCTATCGAGATGGTACCTACCTTGGTGGTTATCATTTTTAAAAATTCCATTGATTGAAAATTTCCTATAGTCTAGAAAATAGCAAATATAACTCAAGACAGAAAATGGGGAACTACAGATCTGTCCGTTTGATGTCAGGAATAGCATTGCGTCATAGGGATAGCAAACCAGAACAAATCAAACTCACACTGGATTTACAATGCAGTGAAATTAAAACATTCAATTGTTCCTAATCAGACTCTGCAAATAAACGATCTTGGATACCAAATTTACAACTTGAACAAAAATTAACAATTTATTGATTAAAAATGTAAGTTTAGCAGAAGGCAGATGAACTACAAGGCAACCTAATAAATATCTATGATCTAAACCCAATCACCTTTGTTCACCAAAGCCCACTCCCACACTGATTGATAGATATGGTTAAGAGATAAATTTTTAAAAAAGAATTGCACGTTGCCAAATCAATAACCATTTCAGTGATGAATACCAAACCCTCTTGAAATCCAATGAGTTATTTTATAGGCACATAGGATTGCATCTTGCTTGAATTCTTAAGCCATCGGTCAATGCAAACAGCTTCTGCAGACCTCTGGAGACATCCTTTTTTTAAAGACAGAGGTTCTCCTCTCAGGATTTCGAATAACTGGAGAACATCTAGAAAGGGCAAAACCAGAAAAAAGATGTGCAATTTCAAAAGTAACACTGTCTCCTGCCCAAAATCCCTGTTAAAACCAGTTCACCTTTTGGTTTCTTTGTTTTTCATTATTCTCTGTGGTTGATTGGCCAGCACAGTCCTCTCTTGATTGACCAATTCAACATCCAACCAGCTACCAATCCTTGAGCATGAACCACATGTTAGTGTTAGCCTCTCTGTAGTGTTCTGAGAGCAGTACTTAAGCTGCATTATCTTTCCAGGTCAATTCCCAACAGCAAACCTGTCTTTTATATTTTCCTTTTTTTAAAAAAGGAGTTGCTGTTCAAAGTTCAGTTCTCAACTGCAACTCCAAACCAAAAGAAAAATAAAGACCATCTCAACAGTATAGATATGTCAACATGAATGTAGGAAAGCGAAATGATGTTTGATAAATCTGTCTGAACTTATGAGGATAATACTTGCATGAGAGATGTAGGAGAGCTAATGGATTTGGATTTTCAGAAGGCTTTGACAAGGTTTAACATGGGAGGTTAGTACCCAACATTAGAATACCTAAGATTGCAACAATCTACTGGAATGGGTTGAGAATTAACTGTCATAAAACAGAGTAAGATTAACTAGGTCATTGTGAAGATTGCAGGCTGAAACTGGTTGTTACCTAAAGGATCAATGCTGGAGCCACAGCTGTTCAGTGATTTGGATATAGGTTCCAGATGTAGTATTTCCAAATTTGCTGATGACACAAAACTAGGTGGGAATGAGAGTTGTGAGGAAGATACAAGGATGTTACAAATGGTCATTGCCAGGCTAAGGAAATTGGCAAGAACATGGCAGATGGAGTGTAATGTGAACAAGTGAAGTTTTTCACTTTAAAATCTGCCTTGCATTTTTTCTAAATGATGAGAGGTGGTAAATGCTGGTGTCCAAAATGACCTGGTGAGCTTGTACATGAGTCACTAAGAGCAGTGCAGCAAGCAATTAGAAAGGCATGGTATATTGGCCTTCATTGGAAGGAATTTGAGGACAAAAATAAATATTGCTGCAGCTGTAGAGAACCTTGGAGAAACTATTGAGAGTATTGTGTATAGTTTTGATCTCCTTACCTAAGTAGTGGTATTTGGCAAAGAGGGAATGTGACGGAGGTTCACCAGCTGATCCCTGGGACAGTGGTACTGGTTGTTCTCCTATAATGCGTGTTTTGTCAATGCAATTTGGTTGTAACGTGATTGGTGAATTGGAGAATGATTTTATTAAAACTGAACTCCTGCTGGCTATTATGCAATTCCATCCCTGGTTACCTTAAGTCCACTCAAGGTGTTTACTTCAGGTCAAGCAAAAGAGGTTGGATGACAGGGCAAATTCTTCCTGACCTTATTGTTGATGTTTTTGAGGATATGTTTAGAAATTGTTGCAGGAGGAAATGTCTGTGTTTCAAGATTCTCCTCATTCTGGACAATGCACCAAGCCATCCTCCCACCATTGGTGAACTTCCTGAAAACATCAAAGTGCTATTTCTACCTCCGAACACAACCTCTCTCATTCAACCCATGTACCAGGATGCAATAGCAGCTTTTAAAGCTTATTATTTAAGGCGCACAGTCAGGAAGTTGATTGCAGCTACTGAGGGAGCTAATGAGAACAGTGTTCTTCAATTTTGGAAGAGCTCTAACATTAAGAATGCTATTAACGTCATTGAGGCGGCCTGGGATGATGTCAGTAAGGCCTACTTGCATGCAATTTGGTGGAAGCTTCTCCTAGATTTTCTTCATGATTTTAAAGGCGTTGAACCATCAGAGGAGCTTCCAACAATCAAAGAACATTGTGTCGCTCTTGCAAAGCAAGCTGGATTTGTACAAGTTGAGACTGATCTACAACAACTTGTTGCTGCAGGGGGAATTGAAGCTCAAGATGAAGATGAAGTAGGCCAGGATGCAGCACCACGAGAAATTTCCACTTCTGTTTGTCTTTTATCTTGAGGGAAGTTGAGAAGCAGTTGCAGCTCTTAGAAGACAATGAAGAGTGCAGCAGGATAGCAGTTCCTGGCAGAATGTCTTACACCCTATGACCAGCTTCTTCATGAAAGAAGAAAGATGCAAAGCAGCAAACACTGGTTCCCTTTTTTTAAGCCAACCTGCAAGAAACCGTCTTGAGGACAGTAAACCACAGCCATCCACCTCTGCACTAAATATTTTCTTTTGTCATAACCCTGAATCCAGAACTGCACCTGAAAGTAATGATGATAACCCTCAGCCCCTGTCTTAATACAGTACTGTAACTCAGCAAACTCAAACCCCTTAAACCCTTACAATAAATTTAATATTATTTCATTAAAATATATGCTATTAATATTTACTTAGACTGTGCTATCATTTGTGTTTGGCTAACTACTATTTTTGGTTTGATTTTTACTGATATGGTTAGGGGTTGACCCACCAAAACTGTTTTTCCCATAGGCCCTGTTATTTCTATTGCGTGATTTTCTATAACACGAGGTTGCTCGAGAACACAACTACTGCGTTATACGAGAACAGACTGTTGTTTTCTGAGTAGAGGTTGAGGTGTCTCGCTCTGTATTCCTAGAATTTCAATTGTTCTGGCATACTAACGTCTTGCAGGCTGTAACAAGATGGATGGGGGTAGGATATGGCTGGTGACTAGAACCAAAAGACAATCTAAGGATAAGTGGCAAATTATTCTAATACTGGGATGAGGAGAAATTTCTTCACTGAGGGTAGTGAATCCTTGGAATTCGCTATCCCCAAGGTTTGTGGAATCAATCACTGAACGTGTTTACAAGAAATCAATATTTCAAGATTAGAGATATAAAGAATTAAGGGCAGCAGATACATGGGAACACCATACCTAAAGATTTTGTTCCAAGCCACATAACATCCTGACCTGGAAATACATCTCTGTCCTCAATGTCCCTGGGTAAGTATCCTGAAACCTCCTCATTAACAGCACTATAGGTAGAACAATAATGTGAAATACTGTGGTTCAAGAAGGCACCTTACCACCACAATTATTTCATTGGCAAGAAACACTTGCTGCGACATTGATGCCCCATCTTGTGAATGAATAAAAAGATAAGGGATAACACAGAAAAGGGACGTTGGGGTAGATGATAAGCCATCTGCCAACTGAAGGAAGAATGCCTCATGTTCTGCCTTGGTACCCCTCAACTTCATGGTATCAATATCGACATCATAAGTTTCCAAATTTCACCCACCCCACTCCCCCACCTTATCTCTGATCTACTCCTCCAATTAGACACTGACCTCTTGAACTGTCCAAGTCCCTTCCCACCTATCTGCTCCATTCTCCCCACCAGCCCCTCACAAATGACCCCTAACCCATTTCCACCTACTCCCTTCCCACCACTCCCCCTCCATTTATCTCCCATCTCTTTTCCCCTTCCACATTCCCGATGAAAGGCTTTTGCCTGAAACATTGACTCTCCTGCTCCTCGGATACTGCCCGACCTGCTGTGCTTTTCCAACACCACCATTTTGACTCTGTCTCTCCAGCATCTGCAGTCCTCACTTTCTCCTCTGATCTAATTGAATGGCAGAGCAGGCTTGGTTGGCTGAATGGCCTACTGCTACTCCTGTGTTGCTGTCCCTGGGCTCACTGATCTACATGACTTCTGGTTTAGCAACAACTCAATTTCAAAATTTCATCATTGTAGAAGAGGAAGGAGGGATGCTATAGGATTTTGAGAGGGTAGAGTACCTGAGAGGGATAAATCAAAGGACACAAGACAGGTTCAAGAGGATAAAGAGGAAAGCAAATAAAGGGATAGAAGGAAGAAAACCAAATAAAATAATGGAAGAGTAAACCAGTGCAAATTGGGAAGAATTATTGATTGTGCAAGACAAGATATGGGAAGCGGGGTTTTGAACAATCTGGATTTCTGAAAGATAGAGGGCCAAGAAAGATGACATTGAGAAAGCTGGATGTGGGTTACGTAGAGACACATGAGCTTTCTGAGTAAGAGATCTTGGTGATCGATATGGTTGAGCTGAAAAATGTGTTACTGGAAAAGTGCAGCAGGTCAGGCAGCATCCAAGGAGCAGAAGAATCGACGTTTTGGGCATAAGCCCTTCTTCAGGAATGAGGAGGGTGTGCCAAGCAGGCTAAGATAAAAGGTAGGGAGGAGGGACTTGGGGGAGGGGCGCTGGGATGCGATAGGTGGAAGGAGGTTAAGGTGAGGGTGATAGGCCGGAGAAGAGGTGGGGGCGGAGAGGTCGGGAAGAAGATTGCAGGTCAAGAAGGCGGTGCTGATTCCGAGGTTGGGACTGAGATAAGGTAGGGGGGGGGGAGGGAAAATGAAGCTGGAGAAATCTGCATTCATCCGTTGTGGTTGGAGGGTTCCTAGGCGGAAGATGAGGCGCTCTTCCTCCAGGCGTCGTGTTGCCATGGTCTGGCGATGGAGGAGGCCAAGGACCTGCATGTCCCTGGTGGAGTGGGAGGGGGAGTTCAAGTGTTCAGCCACAGGGCGATTGGGTTGGTTGGTGCCTGTCTCCCCAATGTAGAAGAGGCCACATCGGGTGCAGCGGATGCAATAAATGATGGGGAGACAGGCCGCCTACTTGCGGAATGTTTCAGAGAACACCTCTGGGACACCCGCACCAACCAACCCAACCGCCCCGTAGCTGAACACTTTAACTCCCCCTCCCACTCCGCCAAGGACATGCAGATCCTTGGCCTCCTCCATCGCCAGACCATAGCAACACGACGCTTGGAGAAGAGTGCCTCATCTTCCACCTAGGAACCCTCCAACCATAAGGGATGAATGCAGATTTCTCCAGCTTCATTTCCCCTCCCCCCACCTTATCTCAGTCCCAACCCTCGGACTCAGCATTGCCTTCTTGACCTGCAATCTTCTTCCCGACCTCTCCGCCCCCACCCCTTCTCCGGGCTATCACTGTCACCTTAACCTCCTTCCACCTATCGCATTCCCACGCCCCTCCCCCAAGTCCCTCCTCCCTACCTTTTATCTTAGCCTGCTTGGCACACCCTCCTCATTCCTGAAGAAGGGCTTATGCCCGAAACGTCGATTCTCCTGGTCCTTGGATGCTGCCTGACCTGCTGCGCTTCTCCAGCAACACATTTTTCAGCTCTGATCTCCAGCATCTGCAGTCCTCACTTTCTCATAGATTGATATGGTTGAGTCAGTATCACTTTGCAATAAATACGCCTGCACGGTTTAGCTCTACTCATATGCAGGACAGGCATGAAGATGTATGCCATGGAAGTGAAATTTCTGCTAATGACAAAAAAACAATGTTTAGGAGGTTCTTTAATGATGTGAAGTCTGAGATCCAGACAGCACCGTAAGCTGGCAGCATACTTCTTAAAGAAAATTGTGCTTTCCATGTGGAAGATGCCACCTGAAGGACAACATGTAGATGGAGAGCCAACCTTCTAGGTTGAAAAGATAAACATTTTCTGGAGATACGTTGATTTTGTTGAGCAATGTAGATTAGATTCCCTACAGTGTGGAAACAGGCCCTTTGGCCCAACCGGTCCACACCGACCCTCCGAAGAGTAACCCATTCAGACCCATTTCCCTCTGACTAATGCACCTAACACTATGGGCAATTTAGCCTGGCCAATTTACCTGATCTGCACATCTTTGGACTGTGGGAGGAAACCAGAGCACCCAGAGGAAACCGACGCAGACACAGGGAGAATGTGCAAACTCCACACAGACAGTCGCCTGAGGCTGGAATCGAACTTGGGACTCTGGTGCTAACCACTGAGCCACCGTGCCATAGTGAAACAATTCTGTTGATCTACATACTAGAATGGGGGTGAAGTACAAAAATGAGTCTGATCATATACTGAAGGGCTATTGTAAATAAATAAGGAAGTAGCACCTTGGCTGGAGAAATAAGATTGAGCATCATTGAACAGTTGGGCTTGGAGAGAATAGATGGAAAAATAGGAGCGAAACCCCTGAATGGGTGCAGAAGAGATTTACCAGAATAGTTTCAGAGATTAGGAATGTTAGCAATGAGATTATTAGAGAAGCTTGGGTTATTTGCCTTACAGCTGAAAATGTGTTGCTGGAAAAGCGCAGCAGGTCAGGCAGCATCCAAGAAGCAGGAGAATCGACGTTTCGGGCATGAGCCCTTCTTCAGGAAGGGCTCCTCCAGCATCTGCAGTCCTCACTTTCTCCTTATTTGCCTTACAGCAAAAGAGATCGAGGGGAGATTAATTTATAAAGGTGTTCAACATTATGAGAGATTTGATAAAATAGATTTTTAAAAAAATATTCCAAGTAGCTGATGGTGTGTGGACGAAGGAAACTTAGAATTAAGATTTAAAGCACAAGATGGAAAGTGAGGTAAAAGTTTCTATGAAGTGAATGGGGATGGCTTTGAACTTTCTGCTGATGAGGATAGTGGAAATTGAGGCAATGATTAAACGTGCATAGCTAGGGACATAAAGGAGTGGGACTGACTGGATTGCTGCAGAGATTTGGCACGGCCTTGATGTGCTGAATGGGTTACTCTGCAGTGATGACTGATTCTAAGCTGCAGCATGGCAGAAGTGAATGCTAGATTGGTGGGAAGATAGTGATAATGATACCTCTAAATATGGTCTCAAATGCTTTATAACATTTGTAATCACTTTACACTTAGTGCAGAGGGAGGAGGTTTGAATATGAGCCGTGGGATAGCTTTACTCTCCAGAATGAAACTGAAGTGTTAGGATTTAGCTGAGTATAATAATGTGCTGAGCTAGAAGTCTACCTTTTTAATGTGCGAGGTGCATTATCCATTTACAATTCTTTAAATTTAATTAAGTGAGAGTGTAAGTATTTGTGTTGATTAGCAGTGGCAGGGGTATTGTGAGGGGTTAGGGAACACAGTGGCATTTTGGAGTTGAATTCAGAGAGTTGGGTTTTTTGTCTGGATGAGACTATTGGAATTTGTGGAGGAGTTTGTTTTAGCTGGAATAGTGATTTCTGACAACTTCAATGTCTTTTTTGTTAGTGCATAATTTTAGGCAAAATATTAAACAAGTGATACATTGCCAGAAGTACCGTACTTTCATTCACAGGAACCTGTCCTATCTGAAAGAATATGTTTAAGCCTGGTCAATGTTTTTTTTTAACATGGGAGTCTGGGGAGCTTTCTCCATGGTGGCATCTTGATCAATCAATAGCACCATGTCTCATGTGGTATAAATGGTGATTATTTGAAATTGGGCTTTCTTGTGTGACTCCTGATAAATGCAAGACAAAAAAGGGTCATGTTTTGCCAACAAGATTCCTCAAAAGGGATTCAAAGTTCTGTGTTTGAACACACTTGCCAATTATAATAATGGAAATGTGTTCATCCCTGGGGAAGAGGAACTTACTGATCTTGTGGGAAGTGTTCAAGATGCAAGATTTTTATTTGAAAGGTGGTGGTATTTCGATTGTGAGTACAATTACAGCCTTGGTTGATCAGTTCCGCAAATAACAGATCTATTCACTATGTAAAATATGTTATTAAGGGTACGAGGATGAGCTGTGTGCTATTATTGGTTGCAGAGCTGTTAGTTCAGTTTTCCTGAGTGAAATGTTCATTTCCCCTTTTCCTGAAAATATGAGGAGCAAAATCAGGTGTTGATTATGAACATTTAGTTTTGCCTTCTCCAGTTTCCTAGAAGATTAAAGTGCTGAACATCCAAAAGATATGAGAAAATTCTTCCTGAACTGCATAGTTCTGAACTGCAAACTTCCTGATCTTGCTGTTTTCATTAGAGAAAAGAAGGTTTAGGGGTGACTTGATTGAGGTGTACAAGATGATTAGGGGGTTAGATAGGGTTGACACTGTGAACCTTTTCCCGCGTATGGAGTCGGGTATTACAAGGGGGCATAGCTTTAAATTAAGGGGGGGTAGATATAGGACTGAAGTTAGGGGTAGGTTCTTCACTCAGCGAGTCGTAAGTTCATGGAATGCCCTGCCAGTAGCAGTGGTGGACTCTCCCTCTTTATGGGCATTTAAGCGGGCATTGGATAGGTATATGGAGGATAGTGGGTTAGTATAGGTTAGGTGGGCTTGGATCGGCGCAACATCGAGGGCCAAAGGGCCTGTACTGCGCTGTATTCTTCTATGTTCTATGTTCTATAGTAAATCTGTACTTAATGATAAGGAAATACCAAAAACCATTCCTATTCCTTTCGTTTTGGAAGAGATATTCCAAAGATATCTATGTCTCAATTTCTAAGAGACGTTAGGGAATTCTCCGTGATGGCTAAATCATCACACTAAAAACAGTTTATGAGATCATATTCTTTTTCTGAGAGCTTGCTCAGTACAAATTCTTCTAAAGTCAATAAGGATGTGCTTATGAATATTGTTTCAATATGGACTTGCAAACAGATATTTGATAATATTCCATTTCACGTGTATGGCAATAGAGGGAACACAGAATTGGAGGGAACCTTTTGACTTGGTTGGAAATTATTTAGGAGATTGGGGAGTAGGAATGAAGGATAGTAACTCTGAATGACAAGTGGTCCCCAGGGATCTGTACTCACTTCTCAGTTTTTCATCCTTTATTAATAGATTTTGATAAAGAAATGGCTGTATTTCCGAATTTGCAAATGCAAAAATGAAATTGCTAAGGGAAAGGGACAGATTAAATATGGCCAAACCTGGACAACTGTGAGATCATTCATTTG
The DNA here is from genome assembly GCF_037043375.1 of Chiloscyllium plagiosum. Classification (NCBI taxonomy): domain Eukaryota; kingdom Metazoa; phylum Chordata; class Chondrichthyes; order Orectolobiformes; family Hemiscylliidae; genus Chiloscyllium; species Chiloscyllium plagiosum. The sequence goes on from NW_028270159.1 coordinate 52,618,708, forward strand.
AATCCAAAAAGAAAAATCTCTGAGTATCTTCTAATTCATTCACTATGACAATGTGGAGATGATGATTTTAGAGTCCTAAGTATACCTCGTTAAAAGTCAGTATATGAGATCATTAGTTGGGATTGAAGTGTGATGAATTTGCTTGTGCCAGAAGTTCCATGTCTGAACACTCAGGACCCTGTATAATGTAGACAAAAGGAATTTGGATATATATTGCATCTTTTTCAGAAAAGGGGGCATGGAAAAGGCCAGTTTCTGCTGCATTCCCATGGCAACACCTTGACCAACCAGGATCTGCCTGCCTGGTCTGAGAATTAAGATTGACTGTTCTAGCTGCATCCCAATGCCAGTGATAGCCCTACCAAGCAGCATCCTGTTCTCATGCTAGATAAATGGTGTCCCTTTTTCAAGTCTGTTTTTTGCATCCTAGTTTTGATGAGTTCAACATTAAAAGCTCAACTTCCTGGATCCTTTTAGCAATTTAGACAGGAACAGAAAGCAATCAAAACAATGGAGGATTAGCCATTACCTCAAAAGGGCTGGAATAGAAAGCAGGTGTAATATTAGTTAATTCTTCAGTATCTTTGTCAGTTACTATACCCAACTTTGGAGTAGGGACCTAAGGAAGAACACACATTGGCATTAGGATGCACAGCAACTTCATTAGGATGATGATGATGATGTAGTTTAGAGGGTTAAATTATGTGGACAGGTTTCATAAATGTAAAATCCCTGGAGTATTGGTGATTGAGAAGTGATCCAATCAAGATGTCTAAAATGTTAAAATAATTTCATGCAGAAAAACTACATTTCTGGAATTAAGAACAAAATAACAATCTAGTTACTATCGGATCAGACTAAAGGGAACTTCTGTCCACCATCAGTATCTGAGCATAGAGGACTTGTTTTATGTAAGTTAGAGCAGAAAGAGTTACATATGTATGACACTGAGAAATATTCCGATGTACAATAAGGTCAAAGCTGGGAACTAAATATTCAAGCGTATGAGTCTGTTGAGTCCTAAGATGAACCTTTTATTATAGAGTTGCTCACTCTATAGGTGGTAAGGTTCAGGAAGTGTTTGCCCAAGCGACTAACAATGTCATCATTATGTCACACAATCGGACTCATGAAATGATAGTCCACCAAACTTACACATACAATATTCCTCCCTCTTCACATCCGAGGTTTCTACAATGAAGACCTTCACAATATTTACAATCATATACATCAATTAGTGGGTAAGACCTTCGGGAGGATGTCACTTCCTGTGTGGCTGTTGGCATACCTCAAACGTCTGTTTACTTTTCTCATGCACTTCAACCTCCTGGTGTTTTAGGTGCACCAGGAGGATTATCTGTTGTCTTTTCCTGGGATGACTGAACCTCCAAACAATGTCGTGGAAATGTGCCAACATTCTACATCAGAATATCATAAGAAATGGAGCAGGAGTATGTCATGGGTGGCACAGTGGTTAGCACTGCTACCTCACAGCACCAGCGACCCGGGTTCAATTCCCACCGCGGGCAACTGTCTGTGTGGAGTTCGCACGTTCTGCCAGTGTCTGTATGGGTTTCCTCCGGGTGCTCTGGTTTTCTCCCACAGTCCAAAAATGTGCAGGCTAGGTGAATTGGCCGTGCTAAATTGCCCGTAGTATTAGGTGAAGGGGTAAACGTAGGGGAATGGGTCTGGGTGGGTTGCTCTTCGGAGGGTCGGTGTGGGCTTGTTGGGTCGAAGGGCCTGTTTCCACACTGTAGGGAATCTAATCTAATCAAAATTATGCCTGTTGAGTCAATTAGATCACAGTGAATCAGATAGCGATTAAAAGTCTAAATATATTTGAACAATAGCACAGCTTCCACTGCTTGCTGGTGCAGAAAATTGCAAAAATCAATGCACCCGCGAGAAGAAATGTTTTGGAATCAATTTTTTATACATTCTTAAACTGTACCCTTCCCATTCTAGATTCCTCCATGAAGGGAAATATCCTTTTAGCATCTAGCTTATGAACTTCTTCAAAATATTATGTTTCACAGCTCAGCCTTCAAAATTCCCAATGTCTAGATCGGATCTGTTGCTCTTTCCTTACAAGGCAAACTCTAGATCCAAGAATCAGTCTAGTGAAAATTTTCAGAAGCTGTTTTCAATGCAATTATTTCTTTCCTTAAGCAAGGAGACTAAAAGTGTACGCATTACTCCAAGTGTGGTCTCACCAGTAGCCTGCACAGTTGTAGGAAAACCTGTCTACTTTTATATTCAATCTCTTTGCAATAAGGACTACTAAAGGATTCAATTTTTTTTCCCCATTACTTTGATTTGTGCACAGGGGCATTCTCTGAATTGCAGTATTCTGCACACGCTTTCCATTTAAATAATATTCTGCTTTAGTATTCCTCCAAAAAAAGACAACCTTTAATTTTCCCAGTTTATACTCCTAAAGCTTTTGCTCACCCACTTCATCTATCTCCATCCCTTTGCAGACTCTTTAGATCTTTCTCATACCTCACTTCCTTATCTATATTTGGATTATAACCAAATCCAACTAAATACCATTAGTCTCTTCATCTGAGTCATTTATATAGATTATAAAGTTTAACCTCACTCCAATACTAATGCCGGTGGCGTTCCATGGTTAATGTTTGGCAAGTTTAAAATGATCCACTGAACCAAAATGAGATGAATCAATCACTTAATTTGCTGCTGTTATTGCAATTCTGGGTGTGCGCAAAGAGATTACCAGGTCAGTTTTTATTACACATGAAGATAGATCACATGACATTGGACCAGAAGGAGGCCTTCAGCCCATAGGGTCTGCTCTGTCTAAGTAAATGATTTCACAGGTTCACTACCCTCAGAAATAAAATCCTCCTCATCAGGCTTAAATGGATAACTACTTATTCTGACTTTATGCTGTTTGGTCATGAACGCTCCCACAAGGGGAAACAACCTCTCTGCATCAACTGCGAACGAATCTCATCTGTTTCAATGAAGTTTCCAAACATTCTTCTAAACTTTAATAAGCACAAGCCCAAGGTACTCAACCCATCTTCAAAAGAAAATTTATCCATATCTGGGATCAATCTAGTGAACCTTCTCTGGGTTGCCTCCAATATCAATGTATCTTCCCTGAGATAAGATGATCAAAACTACTCATATTATTCCAGCTCTGATCTGACTGGGGAGAAAGTGAGTCTGCAGATGCTGGAGATCAAAGTTGAAACTTTATTGCTGGAACAGCACAGCAGGTCAGGCAGCATCCAGGGAACAGGAGATTCGACGTTTCGGGCACAGGCCCTTCTTCAGGAATGACTGGGGCCTTGTATAGTTTTAACCAGAATTCCTTGTTTATATACTCCATTCCCTTTGACATAAAACCCTCCCTATTACCCACTGAATTGAGATGCTAGCTTTTTATGATTCAGGTACTAGAACCTCCAAATCCCTTGGTGCTGCGACATTCTGCAGTCTTTCCTTATTTAAAGTTAAAAATCACACTATTTGGAAGCACTAGCTTTCGGAGCACCACTCCTTCATCAGGTGATTGTGGAGGGCCTTATTTAAATTAATATTCAGCTCTTTTGTTCCTGCCAAAACACATTTCCTCACATTTTCTTGCATTATATTGTATTTGCCAAATTGTTGCCTACTCACTGAACCTGTCTATATTCCCTCTGACTCATTGTGTCATCCTTGCTACTTGCCTTCATATCTATATTTGTGTGTCATCTGCAAACTTGGATGAGGGAAGAGAATATACATTTGCCAAGTCATTCTTTTTTATTCATTCAGGCGATGTGGGCATTACTGGCTAATCCAGTAAGTATATATAGCCCATTTCCTTTTTCACTTCTCTGTTGAACATTCTGTATCCAGCCTTGTTTTCAGATTAAAATCTGGAAACACTTTTATGTAACCTTCATCTGTTTCAGCTTTTTCTGTTGTGTACCATTCAAGAGCTCTGATCTTGTGTTGGTCTATCTTGCCCTCTTGTGATAACGTACCTTGACTGTACCTGAATCACTTTTTCTAAAAGCAGTCCATTATTCTGTTACAAACTTTTCTGCCGATCTTTGACTCCAGTTTAATAAAAACAAAATACTGCAGACACTGGAAATCTGAAACAACTACCAAGAATGATAAGAAACACAGCAGGTCTGGCAGACCATGAGAAAAAAGCAGCAGAATTAGGCCAATCAGCCTATTGCATCTGCTCCACCTTTCAGTCATGGTTGATCTGTTTATCAACCCCATTTTCCTGTTTTCTCTATGTAACCTTTGATCACCTTACCAGTAGGGGAGGCAATGGCCTAGTGGTATTATTGGTAGATGACTAATCAAGAAACTTGGCTAATATTCTAGGGACCTGGGTTCAAACCCCACCATGGCTGATGGTAGACTTTGAATTTAATTAAGGGTCTAATATGACCATTGTCAATTGTCAGAAAAACCCACCTGGTTCACTAATGTCTGATGAATTGACTGTCTAACTTCAAATAATGTTAATCTTGTTAATATTGATCTTGCTTTACACAGCTTCTGTGCAGTGTAATCTGTATGCTTCACCCTGTCTTATGATCTGTATGCCCTTGCTCACTGATCTGCCTGTACTGCTCACAAACAAACCTTTTTAATGCTGAAAATGTGTTGCTGGAAGAGCGCAGCAGGTCAGGCAGCATCCAGGGAACAGGAGAATCAACGTTTCGGGCATAAGCCCTTCTTCAGGAGGAAGGATTCCTGAAGAAGGGCTTATGCCCGAAACGTCGATTCTCCTGTTCCCTGGATGCTGCCTGACCTGCTGCGCTTTTCCAGCAACACATTTTCAGCTCTGATCTCCAGCATCTGCAGACCTCACTTTCTCCTCAAACCTTTTTAATGTACTTATGTACCTGAGACTATAGTAAATCAAAATCAAAGTTTATAACCTCACTGTGGGAAAAGATCTGCCACCCTGCCAACCCATAATAGGCCTACAAAAGCAAAATTGGCCATACTGTACCAAAACATCCAGCATGCCTCAGCAGGGAGCAAGCAGGCTGACAAGCGAAACTAGACAGCATTTGCAGACAAGGGAATACACTTCAAGCACCCACTAACAGTAACAGAGCATCATAACTATCCCAAAGCCCTGAGGGCAGTTTCACAACCCAGCAATATCAAAGCCACACAGCGAACAGGTCAGACAGAGGGGCACCACTACTCCCAGAGCAAGACAATGGAATCACTTCACCACTTCAGAGGAGACATTAGCACCAACCTGCAAAGAGGAATGGAAGCTCTGAACCCATCGATACTGTCAGGATGTTGCTTTGTATAGAGAATTAGGACATTCCTCCAATAACTGTTTTCCCATTAGCATCATTGTAACTAGATTACTCCATTTCAAGATAGATTACATTTTCCCAATTTCTAATTAGCCTCATTGTACTTGATTATTATAAAAACTGGCTTCTTCCTCAGCTCGAGCAAGAGAAATTCTGATCTACCTATGCATACTGTCAGTTCTAGAGTCATAGAGATGTACAGCATGGAAACAGACCCTCCGGTCCAACCTGACCATGCCGAATAGATATCCCAACCCAATCTAGTCCCACCTGCCAGCACCCGGCCCATATCCCTCCAAACCCTTCCTATTCATATACCCTCTTAAATGCGCAATTGTTCCAGCCTCTTAAATGCGCAATTGTTCCAGCCTCTACCACATCCTCTGGCAGCTCATTCCATACACGTACCATCCTCTGCGTGAAAAAGCTGCCCTTAGGTCTCTTTTATATCTTTCCCCTCTCACCCTAAACCTATGCCCTATAGTTCTGGACTCTCCGATCCCAGGGAAAAGACTTTGTCTATTTATCCTATCCATGCCCCTCATAATTTTGTAAACCTCTATAACGTCACCCCTCAGCCTCCGACGCTCCAGGGAAAACAGTCCCAGCCTGTTCAGCCTCTCCCTATAGCTCAAATCCTCCGTCGATTGAAACGTCGATTCTCCTGTTGAAACGTCGATTCTCCTGTTCCCTGGATGCTGCCCGACCTGCTGCGCTTTTCCAGCAACACATTTTCAGCTCTGATCTCCAGCATCTGCAGACCTCACTTTCTCCTCAAATCCTCCAACCCTGGCAACATCCTTGTAAATCTTTTCTGAACCCTTTCAAGTTTCACAACATCTTTCCGATAGGAAGGAGACCAGAATTGCATGCAATATTCCAACAGTGGCCTAACCAATGTCCTGTACAGCCGCAACATGACCTCCCAACTCCTGTACTCAATACTCTGACCAATAAAGGAAAGCATACCAAACGCCTTCTTCACTACCCTATCTACCTGCAACTCCACTTTCAAGGAGCTATGAACCTGCACTCCAAGGTCTCTTTGTTCACACTCCCTAGGACCTTACCATTAAGTGTATAAGTCCTGCTAAGATTTGCTTTCCCAAAATACAGCACCTCGCATTTATCTGAATTAAACTCCATCTGCCACTTCTCAGCCCATTGGCCCATCGGTCCAGATCCTGTTGTAATCTGAGATAACCCTCTTCGTTGTCCACTACACCTCCAATTTTGGTGTCATCTGCAAACTTACTAATTGTACCTCTTATGCTCGCATCCAAAATCTTTATGTAAATGACAAAAAGTAGTGTACCCAGCACCAATCCTTGTGGCACTCCACTGGTCACAGGCCTCCAGTCTGAAAAACAACCCTCCGCCACCACCCTCTGTCTTCTATCTTTGAGCCAGTTCTGTATCCAAATGGCTAGTTCTCCCTGTATTCGTGAGATCTAACTTTGCTAATCAGTCTCCCATGGGGAACCTTGTTGAACGCCTTACTGAAGTCCATATAGATCACATCTACTGCTCTGCCCTCATCAATCTTCTTTGTTACTTCTTCAAAAATCTCAATCAAATTTGTGAGACATGATTTCCCAGATCATGCCTGAAGAACGGCTTATGCCCGAAACGTCGATTCTCTTGCTCCTTGGATGCTGCCTGACCTGCTGCGCTTTTCCAGCAACACATTTTTCAGCTTTTTATCCCTAATCAGTCCTTGCCTTTCCAAATACATGTACATCCCTCCTCAGGATTCCCTCCAACAACTTGCCCACCATCGAGGTCAGGCTCACCGGTCTATAGTTCCCTGGCTTGTCTTTACTGCCCTTCTTAAACAGTGGCATCACGTTTGCCAACCTCCAGTCTTCCAACACCTCACCTGTGACTATCGATGATACAAAAATCTCAGCAATCACTTCTCTAGCTTCCCACAGGGTCCTCTGGTACACCTGATCAGGTCCTGGGGATTTATCTACCTTTAACCGTTTCAAGACATCCAGCACTTCCTCCTCTGTAATCTGGACATTTTGCAAGATGTCACTATCTATTTCCCTACAGTCTATATCTTCCATATCCTTTTCCACAGTAAATACTGATGCAAAATATTCATTTAGTATCTCCCCCATTTTCTGTGGCTCCACATAAAGGCCGCCTTGCTGATCTTTGACGGGCCCTATTCTCTCCTTAGTTACCCTTTTGTCCTTAATATATCTGTAAAAACCCTTTGGATTCTTCTTAATTCTATTTGCCAAAGCTATCTCATGTCCCCTTTTTGCACTCCTGATTTCCTCTTAAGTATACTCCTACTTCCTTTGTACTCTTCTAAGGATTCACTCGATCTATCCTGTCTATACCTGACATATGCTTCCTTCTTTTTCTTAACCAAACTCTCAATTTCTTTTGTCATCCAGCATTCCCTATACCTACCAGCCTTCCCTTTCACCCTGACAGGAATATACTTCCTCTGGACTCTTGTTATCTCATTTCTGAAGGCTTCCCATTTTCCAGATGTCCCTTTACCTGCGAACATCTGCCTCCAATCAGCTTTCGAAACTTCTTGCCTAATACCATCAAAATTAGCCTTTCTCCAATTTAGAACTTCAACTTTTAGATCTGGTCTATCCTTTTCCATCACGATTTTAAAACGAATAGAATTATGGTGGCTGGCCCCAAAGTGCTCCCCCACTGACACCTCAGTCTCCTGCTCTGCCTTATTTCCCAAGAGTAGGTCAAATTTTGCACCTTCTCTATAGGTTCATCCATGTATTGAATCAGAAAATTGTCTTGTACACACTTAAGAAATTCCTCTCCATCTAAACTTTTAATACTATGGCAGTCCCAGTCGATGTTTGGAAAGTTAAAATCCCCTACCATAACTACCCTATTAGACTTGCAGATAGGTGAGATCTCCTTACAAGTTTGTTTCTCAATTTCCCTCTGACTATTAGAGGGTCTGTAATACAATCCCAATAAGGTGATCATCCCTTTCTTATTTCTCAGTTCCACCCAAATAACTTCCCTGGATGTATTTCCGGGAATATCCTCCCTCAGGACAGCTGTAATGCTATCCCTTATCAAAAATGCCGCTCCCCCTCCTCTCTTGCCTCCCTTTCTATCCTTCCTGTAGCATTTGTATCCTGGAACATTAAGCTGCCAGTCCTGCCCATCCCTGAGCCATGTTTCTGTAATGCTATGATATCCCAGTCCCATGTTCCTAACCATGCCCTGAGTTCATCTGCCTTCCCTGTTAGGCCCCTTGCATTGAAATAAATGCAGTTTAATTTATTAGTCCTACCCTGTCCCTGCCTGCCATGACTGTTTGATTCATTTCTGTTCTCAACTGTACCAGTCTCAGATTGATCTCTTTCCTCACTATCTCCCTGGGTTCCCCCCACCAACACCACCTTACTAGTTTAAATCCTCCCAAGCAGTTCTAGCAAATTTCCCTGCCAGTATATTAGTCCCCTTCCAATTTAGGTGCAATTTAGGAGGAGTCCAAAGACCTGCATATCCTTGGTGGAGTGGGAGGGGGAATTGAAATGTTGAGCTACAGGGTTCCAAAGACCTGCATATCCTTGGTGGAGTGGGAGGGGGAATTGAAATGTTGAGCTACAGCTACCCTGTAGCTCAACATTTCAATTCCCCCTCCCACTCCACCAAGGATATGCAGGTCTTTGGACTCCTCCATCGTCAGACCACAGCGAAACGACGGTTGGAGGAAGAACGCCTCATCTTCCGGCTAGGAACCCTCCAACCACAAGGGATGAACTCGGATTTCACCAGTTTCCTCATTTCCCCTCCCCCCAGCCTGTCTCGGTCAAATCCATCAAATTCAGCACCGCCTTCCTAACCTGCAATCTTCTTCCCGACCTCTCCGCCCCCACCCTAGTCTGACCTATCACCCTCACCTTGATCTCTTTCCACCTATCACATTTCCGACGCCCCTCCCCCAAGTCCCTCCTCCCTATCTTTTATCTTAGCCTGCTGGACCAACTTTCCTCATTCCTGAAGAAGGGCTAATGCCCGAAACGTCGATTCTCCTGTTCCCTAGATGCTGCCTGACCTGCTGCGCTTTTCCAGCAACACATTTCCATAATCTGGAGAGAACTGAACTAAAGAACTGTGGATGCTGAAGATCTGAACTAAAAACAGAAAATACTGGTAAAACTCAGCAGGTCTGGCAGCACCTTTGGAAGGAAAGCAGTTCTGTTGAGTCACCAGACTCGAAATATTAACTGTTTTCTTGTCACAATGCTGCAGGCCTCCTAAGTTTCACCAACAATTTCTGTTTTTTTTTCCTAGAGAATTACCTTTGTGGTCCTAATTTTTAGTTTTCTTTCTAACTCTTTGAAATCTTGCTGCAGGATCTTAACCCTCTTTTCAACCATGTCACTGGTACAGATATAGCCTACAAAACCTGGCTGCTTTCCATCCTCTACTCCCCATCCTACTCTGGTGCTCTATAGATGTTCAATGGCAACATTGACTCTGGCATTAATGAGGAAACATACTGTGTTTCATACCAAGTACAGTGAGAAGCTTTGTTCTACTGGCATAGAAATGCTTGGTTAAAAAGTGAGGTGGATTCTTGTAGACCCTTGCACTAGCTGTTTGATCCTCCTTTGTTATCTGGGATTGGAATTACTAAGCAACTCATAAAGATGCAAATATAAGCACTTAAAGTCAATGGTAGAAAATTAAAATTGATTCAATACCAAAACACCTGCCCAGCAGCTAAGATGAGCGTCAACATAGTATTTATAAATTTGTATTAAATTTATTACTTGGGGAAACAGACAACTTATTTAGACCTGGAAAATGAACCATCATGTATCTCTGAGATAAGTTGTGACACTCTTCACATTGCCACCACCTCATTTGCACATCTGTTTCAAACCTTCCAGTGAGTATGAGCTAGATAATTAAGGAATGAGATTGCAGGAACTCTGGTACAAATATTTCAGAAATTACTGAATACTGGCAAAGGTAAAAGTGGCTGTGGAAAGAAAATTAGCCAAGTGACTTGGGCAACTACTGTCTATAGTTTGATCCAACCTAAAGATAAAATTGTGATGCATCTTGTTGGAAATAAAAGTATATGTGTGCTTAAGGGCCTACCTTGTCAATCTAGCTTTTGTTTTCGGGTGAACATGGGAGCTCAATAAGCATAAGGCAGTAGAGATGTTCCATATAGTGAAATATTTATGTGGGAAATAGATTCTGCTGATTAATCAAGAATGCTAGTTAAAAGTTACATTTATCAATGGAATACAGCACAATACTTTTAGGATGATCTTCAAAAGAATGAAATATAAAATGATATGCAGGTATACAGGAAGTGAAGAAAATTTTCATTTTCTTCTAAGTTTCAATAGTACATGAAAACATAAAGTAATGACAACTTACAAGTACTCAAGAGGAACTAATCCTCAGCATCTCCTACAACTGTCCCTGAACAGGTCAAAGGAGGAATACAAGCCCTGGAAGATTTCTTGAATAAACTACTGAGGTTCTTGATCCAATTTGCCTTCTACCTTTTTTTCAAAGAGCCACAATTCTTTTACATTTCTCATCTCAAGGAAGGAAGGATATGTGGCTCTTGTGGCTAAAGGGATCAATGGATGGAGTGGGGGAAGAATTTGGGTATTCAGCTCAAGGCCTACTCCTACTTCTGTCTTTTCATAGATATCATAGAATCCCTACAGTGTGGAAGCAGGCCATTCAGCCCATTGAGTCCATACTGACATCCAAAGAGCATTCCACCCATACCAACACCCCTATCCTATCCCTGTAATCCCACTTTTCCCATGGCTAATCCACCTAGCCTGCATATCCCTGGACACTATGGGCGACATAGTATGGCCAATCCACCTAACCTGCAGTTTTTTGGATTATCTGGAGAAAACCCATGCAGACTTGGGGAGAATGTACAAACTCCAGACAGACAGTTGCCTAAGGCTGGAATCAAACATAAGTCCTGGCATTGTGCGGCAGCAGAGCTAACCACCGAGCCACCTTTTATGTTTCTATTACAACTTTTTTCTCTGATTTAGTTGATGTTAATAACAGGCGAAACTTTAGAATTCACATATTGGGAAAATTAAAAATTACAGTGGTGGCTACCATCAAGAAGGATTACCATCACTTCTGTCATGAGCTTGTGGAGTAACACCAAGGTGATATGGGACATCTTTGGGTTCTGGATAGCTTCTAAGTGAAGTGATGATTCAAATTAGGAGAATATCAGAAATTCTGTTTGGTAGAATGCCAGATACTGTACTTGGATTTTGCCAAACTTTTATATATAGTTCCTCTGGAAAGGATGCAACTTAAAATAAAGCAGTTCAGCACAAATATTTTATAATGAATACATAATTTGTTGATGAATGGAGCCCAGAGGTTAGTAGTAGAGCAATTGTTCTGATCTAGTGTTTTCCCACAGACTTATCTAATTTGGCCTCTTATTTAACTTTTCTGGAGTATTTTGGGGTCACAAACAATGGATACATTTGCAAATTTTACAGAGCTAATGAAAGTGATAAACTGTAAAGCTAAACAAAAGGAGAATTTGAAACTCCTTGGCAGGTGAAAACTGTAGAGAAATGCAAGTGTTTGAGAAAGGACCCAGTTGTTGAATGGAAAGAAAATACTGGGGCCCAAGACTGACAAAAGTTACCAAAACAATGGAATAAAGCAATTCATAAATATTTGGCAGACATGCCTGCAATAAAGTATACAGCTTTAGTTTAGTAGAATTTCACAGTAATTAAATGGGTATGGAAGAGAACAACTAGAATTATTGAGGGGATTGAATTAAGAGTAGCTACGTGGATTGCGCATGGTCTCATTGGAAAATTAATCAGCAATTATTGCCCACCACTAATTGCTCTTGAGTAGGTATTGGTGAGTTGTTACCTTAAACTTCTGCAGTTCATGTGATGTAACCCATCCTATCCCCAAAATTAGATTGGATGGGAAACATCTTTTGAATAATATTGCAACAGTATTGCGACAGACCAATGATGAATATTAGACATCTAATTTGTATTTGTAGTTACAGTTTCTGGTCAAAGCATCTGGTCCAAAGATTACGATAAAGGGAGTGGGAATGTCATTGGTAGATGATTAGACTCTTGCTGGAAATGGTTAATGTCTGATGCAAATATTACTTTGCCACTTAACATTCCCAGTTTGGATGTTTGTCCAGGTCTTGGTGCATTTAGGAATGTACTATTTTGATCTCTGAAGAATTGCATATCACAGTTGGGTTCGAACATTGTACACTATTAACAACCATCATCAGGTCAGAAAGGAAGCAGCTGTAAGTACTTGGACACAGGATGCTGTTCTCAAGAACTCATCAGTGACTGCCTGGCTCTGAAATAATTGGCTTCCAATAATCACAGCCACATTTCATAATGCTGTATACAACACCAGTCCCCCAATGCTCTTTGTCCACAGTTGCATTGTGGTTTTAATGGGCTGCAAACTGAGCACCAACAGGCAGGTTATTGTTAGTAAGGGAGGGAAAACATTCCTAAATATGCAAGTGAAATTTACTAATTTGATCCATGGAGAGGTTTCTCCCTACTGGTTTCCTGGTTACTATAAAGTTGGGACAATTGTTATATTGCTTATTGAAACACATTATGAAATAGGTTTGACTGAAGAAAGTCTTTCAGTTCATTTCATCTGTTTCAGCATACCATCCTTGCTGTGTTCCTATTTAGCTGTTCCTTAAAAAAGTTCACTATTCAGGCCTCAATCTTCCTGTGTCATCCTTTTCATCTTGAACCTGTATTTGATTCCTTTTTATTTAAAGAGCTCAGCATAGGTATTGTTTCATTTGTTCAAATGGGCTGGTGAGAAAAGTAAACCACAATAAAGGAGCAAAATTCTCCAGAGATCGGTGATAATGATAATATCCATGCATACTAAAGTTAGTTCTCTTAAATACATTGAACTAATTAATATATTTTTAATATTGACTTTATACTCTTTTTAGTTCTGGGAAGTTATCAGTGATGAGCATGGCATCGATCCTACCGGAACCTACCATGGAGACAGTGATCTCCAACTGGAGAGAATTAATGTCTATTATAATGAGGCTACAGGTATTAATTGGCATATTTTACATATTTTAGGTTGTATAATATAGATAAGAGTAGTGATTTCTCCCAACATGCTATCCTTTCATCAATACCACTTTTTAAAAAAAATCAGCTTTTAAATATGCAGAAATGTGATTGCCTATTTGAAAGATAGTTTCAGACATGAATTGCCTCACGGTTTCCGAAGTACTGGAAATTCTAAACCCCTTCAGTGATGTCAAAACTGACATCCAGTTTGAATTTTGATTGCTGACCAGAGATTTTTAGAGCCATTTTTGTCTTTCCTTTGAATTCTCTGACATTAAGATTTTTTTGAGGAATCTGTTGCTTTGTGAACTGAATAAAATGTCTGAATATTCCTAGTGGACAAAAACCTAACTAGAGGTAGGTTGTATCATGTCACCAGAATAGTTGGAATTGAACATTTGACCCCAGCTGATGATACTACTGAACATGTCAGAATGAGATCTGCCTGATAGGTTTTCCAGGCACAAGTGTTAAATTGCACAACTCGAGAATTAAATGCCATGAAACCTTGTCCTGAAATTTCTCCAAAAAAATCAAAGGATGTGTAAACAATCATCTTTCCTACTTTGTGGTGGTGTAGATTTCAAACTGACAAAAAGTCAACACAAGATGCAATTTTTTTCTCTACTGTCAAACATTTCTGTTGACACGCGTTCATTTACTTAAAAAAAACTGACGGGCTGTTCAAACCCCATTTTGAAATCCTGGAGTAAAACAACACCCACAACTATGTTGCTAGTCTCAACATGCCAACTAATTGGCTAACTAATAGAAGACAGAGATTTGAGAATAAGGATGACATTTCTAAGATGGCAAGCTCTAACTAGTGGAGTGCCACAGTGATCACTGCTGGGGCACAATTATATACTAGATACAATATATATTAATGACTTGGACAACAAAAAGAGTCTGAAAGGGATATAGACAGGTTAAGACCTGCGAGGTTATGCTGCAGCTCCATAGAGCCCTCAACAGAACACACTTGGAATATTGTGTTCATTTCTGGTTGCCTCATTATAGGATGGATGTGGAAGCTTTAGAGAATGTGCAGAGGAGATTTACCAGGATGCTGCCTGGACTGGGGGGCATGTCTTATGAAGTAAGATGAGGGAGCTAGGGCTTTTTTTTAGTGGAGCGGAAGGATGAGAGGCGCAACAGGTCGGCAAAACATTGAGGGCTGAAGGGCCTGTACTGCACTGCAATGTTCTATGTTCTGGAGGTGTACAAGGGGATGAGAGGCATAGATAGAGTGGATAGCCAGAGATATTTTCCAGGGTGGAAATGGCTGTCATGGGGGGGTGGGGCATAATTTTAAGATGATTGGAGGAAGATTTAGGGGAGATGTCAGAAGTAGGTTCTTTACACAGAGTGGTGGGTGCATTGAGGCACTGCCCAGCAGCAGTAGTAGAGTCAGATACATTAGGGACATTTACGCTACTGTTGGATAGGCACATGGAAGTCAGTACAATGAGGGGTGATATGTAGGTTTGTCTGATCTTAGAGTTGGATAAAAGGTTGGCGCTACATCGAGGGCTGAAGGGCATGTAATTGCTGTACTATTCAATGTTCTGTAAGTGAATAGGCAGAAACCTTGGCAGATTTAATTTAACGTGGGAAATAGGTATGAACTTTAGCAGGAAGAATAGGTGAGCTGTATATTATTAAAATGGAGAAATACTAAAGCTGTAATACAATGGATTCATCTATAAATCTGGTTGGAGTCATACCTGGCACATAGGAAGTTGGTTGTGATTGGTGGAGATCATTCATTTCAACTCCATGACGTCTCTGCAGGAGTTCCTCAGGTTAGAGCCCTAAGCCCAACTAGCTTCAGCTACTTTATCAATGATCCTCTCTAAGGTCAGAAGTGGACATGTTTGCTGATTATTGCACAATATTCAGCACTGTTCATGACTCCTCAAATTCTGAAGTAGTCCATGTCAAACTGTAACAAGACCTGGACAAAATCTGCACGTGGGCTGAAAACTGGCAAGTAACGTATGTATCACACAAATACCAGGCAATGATCATCTTCAATATAAAACACCTAACCATTGCCCCTAGATGTTCAATGGTGTTATCATCACTGAATCCCTCACTATCAACATTCTGAGTCTTAATGACCAGAACAATGCTAGACTAGTTATATAAATAAAGTGGCTACAAGAGCAAGTCAGAGGCTAAGAGGATTGCAGGGAGTAACTCAGTTCCTGACTCCTCAGAGCCACCATTTACATGGCACAAGTGAGGAGTCTGATGGAATACAGTACTTCACACTTGCCTGGGTGAGCGCAGTTCCAACAATACTCAAGATATTTGACACTATCCAGGACAAGGCAGCCTGCTTGATTGTTACCACATCCGTAAACAATTCAGTACCTCCACGATCTATAAGATGCACTGCAGCAATACATCAAGGCTCCTTAAACAGCACCTTCCAAATCTACAAAAGCTAACATCTAGAAGAACAAGGGCAACAGATACCTGGGAACACCACCACCTCCAATTTCCCCTCGAAGTCACCCTCCATCTTGACCTGGAAATACATTGTTGTTCCTTCACTGTTACACTCCCACAGTCCAAAGATGTGCAGGTCAGGTGAATTGGTCATGCTAAATTGCCCATTGTTTAGGACTGTTAGTCAGAGGGAAATGGGTCTGGGTGGGTTACTCTTTGGAGGGTTGGTGTGGACTTGTTGGGCCGAAGGGCCTGTTTCCACACTGTAGGGAATGTAATCTAATCTTACTGTGTCAGAATCTTAGAATTTCCTCCCTAGTGACATTGTGGTTCATCCTACAACTCATGAAGTGTAGTGGTTCAAGAAGACAGCTCACCACCACCTTCTCAAGGGCAACTAGGGATGGGTATTAAAGGCTGGTCCAGCCACTGATGCCCACATCCCATAGATGAATGAAAAACTCACAAAAAGCTAACATTCAAATTCAGCAGGTAATGGGCCTTTATTACAAAGGAAATGGATTATAAAAATAATGAAGTTTTGCTAATATCATACAGGGCACAAGTTACAGCACACCTGAAATACTGTGAACAGTTTTGGTCTGTTTATCTAAGGAGAAATATACTGGCATTGGAGATGATCCAGAGTTGGTTCACTAGATTGATCCCAGGTGTGAATACTGATGAAAAGTACTCATTAAGTACTTCTCCTATGTCCTCAAATTCCACACACAACTTCCCACTACTGTCTTTGATTGGCCCTAATCTTACTCTAGTCATGTTTTTATTCCTAATAAACCTATAGAAGGCCTTAGGGTTTTCCTTGATCCTATCTGCCAACAATTCCTCATGTCCCCTCCTGGCTCTTCTGAGCCCTCTCTTTAGATCTTTTCTGGCTAACTTATAACTCTCAAGCCTTTCATGCCTCATCATCACATAAGCCTACTTCTTTCTCTTGACAAGAGCTTTAACTTCTTTAGTAAACCATGGCTCCCTCTCTCAACAACTGGCTCCCTGCCTGAAAGGGATTTCTTATCAAGGACCCACAGTAGCTGGTCCTTAAATAAGCTACACATTTCAAGTGTGCCTATCCCCTGTCAAATCACATCATAATTGCCTAGTATTCACATTAGTGAGAACACAGGTTAATAGATTAGATGAAATTGCGGTTGACAAAGAGGAGGTTTTAGCAATTTTGGAAGATCTGAAAATAGATAAGACTCCTGGGCTGGATGGGATTTATCCTCTGATTCTCTGGGAAGCCAGGGAGGAGATTGCAGAGCCTTTGGCTTTGATCTTTATGTCATCATTGTTGACAGGAGTAGTGCCAGAAAACTGGAGGATAGCAAATGTTATTCCCTTGTTTAAGAAGGGGATTTGGGACAACTCTGGTGATCAATCATGTCAGTGAACCTTACTTTGGCCGTGGGTAAGGTGTTGGAAAAGGTTATAAGAAAGGATTTATAATAATCTGGAAAGGAGTCATTTGATTAGGGATACGCAACACAGTTTGTGAAGGGTAGAGTGCCTAACTAACCTTATTGAGTTCTTCGAGAAGGTGACAAAACAGGTGGATGAAGGTAAACCGGTTGATGTGGTGTATATGGACTTCAATAAGGTGTTTGATAAGGTTCCAGCTGGTAGGCCATTGCATAAAATACGGAGTTTCAGGATTGAAGGTGATTAGTGATCTGGATCAGAAATTGGCTAGATGAAAGAAGACACAGTGGTTGATGGGAAATGTTCATCCTGGAGATCAGTTACCAGTGGTGTGCCTCAAGGATCTGTTTGGGTCCACTGCTGTTGTAATTTTTATAAATGATGTGGGCGTAGAAGGATGGGTTAGTAAATTTGTGGATGACACTAAGGTAGGCAGAGTTGTGGATAGTGCCGAAGGATGTTGCGGGTTACAGAAGGACATAGACAAAATGCAGGAGCTGGGCTGAGAAGTGGCAAATGGAGTTTATTGCGGAAAAGTGTGAGGTAATTCATTTCGGAAGAAGTAACAGGAACGCAGAGTACTGAACTAATGGTAATGGTAAAATTCTTGGCAGTCTAGTTGAATAGAGAAATCTCGGTGTCCAGGTACATAAACCCCTGAAAGTTGCCCTGGGGAACTTTAACCCCTGAAGGTTGTTCAGAAGGCATATGGTGTGTTGGCATTTATTGTTAGGGGGATTGAGTTTCGGAGCCACGAGGTCATGCTTCAGCTTACAAGACACTGGTAAGGCTGCACCTGGAGTATTGTATACAGTTCTGGTCACCGCATTATAGGAAGGATGTGGAAGCTTTGGAAAGGGTTCAAAGGAGATTTGCGAGGATGTTGCCTGGTATGGAAGGAAGGTCTTATGAGGAAAGACTGAGGGAACTGAGGCTGTTTTCGTTGGAAAGGTGACTTAATCGAGACATATAAGATAATCAGAGGGTGAGAGAGTGTGGACAGTGAGAGACTTTTTCCTTGGATGGTGAACGTTAACGTGAGGAGACATAACTTTAAATTGAGGGGTGATAAATTTAGGACAGATATCCGGGGTAGTTTCTTTACTCAGAGTAGCAGGGGTGTGGAACAGCCTGCCTGCAACAACAGTAGACTCGCCGACGTTAAGGGCATTTAAATGGACATTGGACATACATTTGGATAATAATGGAACAGTGTAGGTTAGATGGGCATAGATTAATTTCATGGGTTAGTGCAACATCGAGGGCCGAAGGGCCTGTACTGCGCTGTAACGTTCTATGTTCTATGTAGGAAGAGTTTGGAGGGATATGGGCCGGGTGCTGGCAGGTGGGGCTAGATTGGGTTGGGATATCTGGTCGGCATGGACAGGTTGGACCGAAGGGTCTGTTTCCATGCTGTACATCTCTATGACTGTGTGTGTGCCTGGATTTTCTAATGAGGGGTGGTTGAGTAGTTTGGGCCTGTACTCTCTGGAGTTTAGAATAGTGAGATGTGACATAATTAAAACATATAAGGTTTTTAGAAGACTGGACAGGGTAGATGCAACAACATTGTTACCCCTTGTGGGAGAAACTAGTACCAAAAGGCATAGGGGTCACCCATCTAAAACGGAAATTAAGAGAATTTTTTTCTTTGAGGGTAGTGAATCAGTGGAATTCTTTATTGCAGAAGGATGTCGAAGCTTGCTTATGTATATTCAAGGCTGAGATAGATTTTTAATCACTAGGAGAATTAAGCATTATGGAGGAAAGACAGTTAAGCGGAGTTGAGGATTATCAGATCAGCCATTATTTCATTGAAATACTGCTTCTATATCCTATGGTCTTGTAGTTTAAATGGCTTCTTGTGGATCAGTGATACTGTGATTGCGAGCACCGCTTTCAGATTGTCAAAGGCACTCTGACAAGCTTACAAAAGTTTGAGGAAGCAAGGATCTGACACAGCTTTTAGAGGATTACACGGTTGCTAGGAAAGATCTCAAAGATGGACTGAGGAGAGCTAGGAGGGGGCATGAAAAAGCCTTGGCGGGTAGTTTTAGGGAAAACCCAAAGGCTTTCTACACTTATGTGAGGAATAAGAGAATGATCAAAAAATAGGTAGGGCTGATCAGGGATAGTGCAGGGAACTTGTGTCCAGAGTCTGAAGAGGTAGGGGAGGACCTAAATTAGTGTTTTGCTTCAATATTCACTAGAGAGAGGGATCTTGTTGATAGTGAGAACACTATAGAACAGTTTATTAGGCTTGAACAGATGCTGAAAAAGTTTGACAAGCATCGAGATAGATAAGTCCCCAGGGCCGGACCAGGCATATCCGAGGTTACTTTGGGAAACGAGGAATGAAATTGCTGCACCTCTGGCGATGATCTTTGCATCCTCACTCTCCACGGAAGGCGTACCGGATGATTGGAGGGAACTGAATGTTCTTCCTCTATTCAAGAAAGGGAATAGGGAAATCCCTGGGAATTACAGACCTGTCAGTCCTACGTCTGTGGTAAATAAGGTACTGGAAAGGATTCTGATGGATAGGATTTTTGACTATTTGGAAAAACATAGTATGAGTAAAGATAGTTAGCACTGCTTTGTGAGAGGCAGGTCATGCCTCACAAGCCTTATTGAGTTCTTTGAGGATGTGACGAGACAAGTTGACAAAGGAGAAACAGTGGATGTGGTGTAAATGGATTTCAGTAAGGCATTTTATAAGGTTCCCACGGTAGACTCATTCAGAAAGTCGGAGGTCTGGGATATAGGGAAATGTGGCTGTCTGGAGAAGAATTGGCTGGCCAAAAGAAGACAGCGAGTGGTAGTGGATGGAAAGTATTCCACCTGGAGGTCAGTGACCAGTGGTGTCCCGCAGGAATCTGTTCTTGGTCTTCTGCTCTTTGTAGTTTTTATAAATGACTTGAATGAAGAAGTGGAAGGGTGGGTTAGTAAGTTTGGCGATGACACAAAGGTTGGTGGTGTTGTAGATAGTGTCAAGGGCTGTTGCAGGTTACAACCTGGATAAATGCCAAGTGATTCATTTTGGAAGGTCAAATTTGAATGCTGAATACATGGTTAAAGACAAGATTCTTGGCAGTGAGGAGGAACAGCGGAATCTTGGGATCCACATACATAGATCCCTCAAAGTTGCCACCAAGTTGATGGGGTTGTTAAGAAAGCGTATGGTGTTTTGGCTTTCATTGGCAGGGGGGTTGAGTTTAACAGCGATGAGGTTATGCAGCTCTGGTTAAACCACACTTAGAATATTGTATCCAATTCTGGTTGCCTCATTATAGGAAGGATGTACGTGCTTTAGAGAGGGTGCAGAGGAGATTTACCAGGATGCTGCATGGATTGGAGGGCTTGTTTTATGAAGGGAGGTTGAGTGAGCTAGGCTTTTCACACTGGAGAGAAGAAGGAAGAGAGGTGACTTGATAGAGGTGTACAAGGTAATGAGAGGCATAGGTAGAGTAGATAGCCAGAAATATTTCCCCAGGGCAGAAATGGCTGTCACAAGGGGTCATAATTTTAAAAGTGATAGAAGGAAGGTATAAGGGGAGATGTCAGGGGGAGGTTCTTTGCTCAGAGTGGTGGGTGCATGGAATGGGCTGCTAGCAGTGGTAGTAGAGTCAGATACATTAGGGACATTGAAGCGACTATTGGACGGCAGTAAGTTGAGGGGTGTGTAGGTTAGGCTGGTCTTAGATGAAGATAAATGCTCGGCACAACATCATGGGGCGAAGGGCCTGTACTGTTCTATGTTCTTTTCCTATATCCAAGCAAAGTTTCTGTCTTTCTTCGCAAAATTTAATGAAGGAACAAACCTCCAATAAAATCCACACGGCTTTGTCACACAATGAGGCTCAACGCTTTGTGCTGACAAACTAATTTTTGCCAGATTTCTACTGTACTAAATTGTCTCTTTTCAGATGATTAAACTGTTCAGTCAGGTAATGTAAATGTTCCTCCCAAATGTGGCTGAACACAATTGAAGCATTGATGTAAAGAGCACAGTTACATAGTCCCTTAGTGACTTCATTGTTTAATCATTGGAACATCGTTGTTGCCTTTTTCATTTCACACAGTATCACTTTGCATTGATAAAGCTAATCCAATGTTACAAGAACATTCAATGGAACTTGCCAATATCCCATGAGTAAGTCA
Source organism: Chiloscyllium plagiosum (assembly GCF_037043375.1). Lineage (NCBI taxonomy): Eukaryota > Metazoa > Chordata > Chondrichthyes > Orectolobiformes > Hemiscylliidae > Chiloscyllium > Chiloscyllium plagiosum. Next base: position 52,640,225 of record NW_028270159.1, read on the forward strand.
ATTTTGGAGAGGATCACACATGTTCAGTTCTTTTAATACAGTCCTCCAATCTTGGAATCTGCTTTTTTGTTTGTTAATTTTATGATAATTAATATAAGATCTTAGCAACCCATTCAGTTTGGACACCACCACAGTCTGTGAACTCCAGCTGCTGTGGCTTGATTCAGTAATGCCATTGTCTATCATGAACTTAATCCCTTCCCTAATGGGCGGCATGGTGGCTCAGTGGTTAGCATTGCTGTCTCACAGCACCAGGGACCCAGGTTCAAATCGAGCCTCAAATGACTGTGTGGAGTTTGCACATTCTCCTCGTGTCTGGGTGGGTTGCCTGTAGGTGCTCCGGTTTCCTCCCACCATCCAAAGATGTACAGGTTAGGTGAATTGGCCATGCTAAATTGCCCATAGTGTATAGGGATGTGTAGGTTAGGGGCACTAAGTCAGGGGACATGCAGGTTAATAGGGTAAGGGAATGGGTCTGGATGGATTACTTTTCAGAGGGTCAATGTGGACTTGTTGGGCCAAATGGCCTGTTTCCACACTATAGGGATTCTATGATTTAACTAATCTTCTGGATTGAGTTTGTAAGGATGATGTTTTATAGGTAACACATCAAAAAAGCCAGAGACGTTTTGACTGAACTGTTCACACAAGTCAATGAATGAGTCTGTAATAGCCTTTATTTCAGTTGTTTTTGGAAGATTAAATATTATGCTACCTTACCTTATTTATTATCCAATATGACTGCCGGGATTCATCTTTTGAATTTTCAACTTCTGATCCACTCATCAATTTTTTTGATTTTCATTTCACTCTACTTCATCCAATAATGTAAGTACATTTTTTCTCTTGACTATAAATCCCCACTCCCTCATTGAAATATCTGTTTAAAGATATTAACATCATACACTACTGTCCTTTCTTCCTTCTCTCTGGAATACTCAGTACATCATTGAGTTTCTTTTTGATTTGATATGGTCCAGAAAAACTTGCTTTTAATGATATCCCCCTCCCCCGAGACAGGTAAGGTAATAATACTAACAATATTTTTCCAGCAGCAAAATGTTGAATTTTTGTCTTATCTGCTCTAGATTTCATAATTTGTTGAGCACTTTTTGCTAACTCGAATCCTTTTGTTAATTTTTCTCTGAAACTTAAAACATAGCTGGAAGCATACTCTAAGCTTTAGTTGATCACTTCTTAATTAGTTTGAGTGGTCCAAAACTTTGTGTTCAAATCAGTTCCAAAGAACAATGAACTCAGTAGGAACATTTCTAATGACAAAACATAACTAAGAAATTCCTTCATTACAATAAAAATCATCAGAAATTCCAGACAATAAGCACTAATCACGATGTCCAAAGTTTGATGACAGCTTTCCAATACACACAGTGGGCGATAAACAGAAGATGTAAATTATTTAATGCCAAACAAATCATAATTTCTTTGATTAATAGAAACAAAAAAAAATTGAATCTTGATCTGATTGTATTTCTTTCGGTAATCTATATCTTGTAAAAAAAAAATTGAACTCTTCCACTCTCACATTAGCAGCATTTTTTCCTAAATAAACTGCTTCAGAAAATGTTGTGGTAATATGCAAACTCATTTAAAGATTACTGGTTTTATGTAGGGGTCCTACACATTCTGTTAAAAAAGACAAAGGTTTAGTTGATGGTGTGTGTTTCCCCATCGCATGAACATGTATGGCATGCCTAGCAAAATTTGACCATATCTTTATGTAATCTGGCCAATAGAAATGTCTTAAATATTTCAGTCTATGTTTTCCTAATACCCAAGTGACACATTTTTGGAATTTTTTGAGCCAATCACAAAGATTTGCTGCCACACTTGAACAGAACTAGCACGATCCATATATCATCGGCCAGTATCTTGTATTTGAGGTGATCTCCATTTCCTCATTAGTGTATTGTCTTGTAAAAAATAAGATTGAGTGTTGGTTGTAACTCAATTTCTGAGCAAGCTGTTGGTGTAACTCTTTTCAATTCAGTATCTGTTGCATTCTATTGAAGAAAATGGGACAAACATGGCAGTCTCACTCTCTTCACCTTAACATTTCTCTTTACATTTTTGAAAATTGTGTCTATGACTAAATTATCAAATCATCTCCCTTTTTCAAAGGCTTTGCTTCTTTCAGTCTAATTTGATGTGACTTAGATCTAGTCACAATACAATCAGAAAAAAATCCAGGATTTTTCTTCATGATTTGGAGATGCCAGTGTTGGACTGGGGCATACAAAGTTGAAAATCACACAACACCATATGTAGTTCAACAGCTTTAATTGGAAGCACTAGCTTTTGGAGCACTGCTCCTTTTTCCTGTCAGCATTTTCTTTTTCTCTACTAGTTGTTTCCCGACGTTCAGTAAAGCTAGTGTTCTTGAGCCAGCCATGTAAATTCTCAAGATAAAATCAATTTCTTCTTAATTTGTTGTATTACTCCAACTACAACTTCACTGTTTACGAAGTTACTCTTTAACTCTGTAAAATGACAATGTTTTGTAAGCTCATCATAGCTCCACTTAATAGATTTCCATTTTCTCCTCTGTTAACATCCCCCCTAACCCTTGAAAACAAATATCATTAACCAGAATCAGTGACTGATGTGGTCTAGTGTTCATCTCCTTTATGAGATAAAATGTTGAGAACGTCCCATGATCCGATTCTCTTTATCAATATTCAAAAAATAATATTTCATGACTGTCCGGAGTTATCTCTCCCGTTTTTTATACATTCTAAGGAAACATTCTCTTTGTATTACCATTGCAGTTTTAATACCCAGTATCCTGATGTCCCCTTTTCAGTGATTTTTTTAGTATGTCCAGTCTTATTAAAATGAAAGTTTTTTTTAGTACAGGTAGACAGCCCTTTATCCGAAAACCAAAAAGCTCCAAAGTCCAAAAGTTTTTTTGTGAAGATTTTTTCTCATTAACAAGGTTGTTTGGCTTGCAAACAGTTAACCCAACTCTACACCCACTCGATGCGTGTCACTCAGATGTGACATAGAGGGGCTTGACTCAGCCCTGGCAGGCCTCAATTCTGTTTCTGGGCCTGTTCTACTCACAGTAAGTCTGTTCTTCGGAAAGATATTTTAAAATTTCACCATCAAACTGTCACTTATTCTGAAATTCGAAAAATTCTGAATTCTGAAAACCAGCTGGTCCTGAGCATTTCGGATAAAGGATTGAGCACCTGTATTACTTCTTGGTCTTTCTCCTCATTGCTTTGGCATCCTTCTGTTTGTTTTCCTCAAAACTGTACTATTTCCACCTGCAGACTTTCTATTCCTCCAATTTCCCTGTAGATTTGCATATAAATGTGTCAGATATCATAGGTATCAGCCAGAACTGCTGCTTTTCTGATCATTTATACTTGGTTTTTCATCTGAATAAATTCTTCGGTTTGCAGGAATACTATTTCTGAATTTTTCCATAATCATAATTTTCCTTACTTTCTCTCAAAATTTTCCTCCAACTTCAGTTAATGAAACCACAAACTCTGCATACGTCCATATCTTGTTCTAAATTTTCACTGATAGCCCACAGGGATAAGCTCAGAGCTTTTTTTAAAAATCTGTTTCATAACCTGCAGATTATTCTTCTGACAAATTTGCATACATCAATAGACCTGTTGAAACATTTCATAAGATTTGGATCCAAACACCTTTTGACACTTTATTTGTCGAACTACCCTTTTCAAATAGGTTGAAATACCTTTTGAGTCTAGATTAGAGTGGTGCTGGAAAAGCACAGCAGTCAGGTAGCATCCAAGGAGCAGGAAAATCAATGTTTCGGGCAAAAGCCCTTCATCAGGGCTTGGATGCTTCTTGGATGCTGCCTGACCTGCCGTGCTTTTCCAGCACCACTCTAATCTCCAGCATCTGCAGTGCTCCCTTTCACCTGAAATAACTTTTGATTCCATCCTCAGTAAATGTAAGTACTAAGCACAGATTTTCTTTTTGTTAAATAAATCATCCTCCTAGCTGCTACCTTATATTTCTTTAAGTTTTACTCTGGCCAAGTCATGTTTGTTCTAATTTTCATACTTTTATTCTGAGTTAAAACTTTTTAAATTTAATCTCTTTTTCCATTTCAAGCTTTTTTAGTTCCAAATCTTCCTGTTTTATTCTCCTTCCTTTTAGGACAAAAACAAGGAAAATTTTTTGTTTCTCCAAGGGTTGTGCAACTTTGAAACTCTCTGCATTGAAAGCGGTAGAGGCAGGCTCATTGAATATTCTTAAATTAGAGTTGGTTTAATTTTTGATAGACAAGAGAACCGAGGGTAGATGAGAATGTGGAATTCGAAACCTAATTGGACTAGCCACGATCTTATTGAATAGCAGAACAGGCCTACTTCTGCTTCTATTATGTGTACATGTAGCTGTTTGAATCGGTCTGAAGATGTATGACAGGAGGACAAGGGGGTTATCAAGTTTGAAATGCAGTGCAGAAAATGAAGCTGAGGACGAAGATCCATTTTTGGCCGTGTTCTGCAGGCGGAAGCTAACCAAGATGAGCAGTGCAGAAAAAATGTTAATGATCTTTTCAAGTCAAACACTGAGACTGAAGCAGCTAAAGCTTGAAGACTGCATGATATTTAGCATGTTAAACCCTTTAGTAGTTTAAGGATTTTTCCCCTCCAATATAGAGAAAGCAGCAATAGTACAAAACCATGTTATAATATTACTGGAATGTGATTTTTTAAAAAAATCATTCTATGTATCTGGGCTCCACTGACATTAATTGTAAAGTCTTAGTTCCCCTTTGGAAGTAAAGGTGGGCCTTCTTGAATAGAGGCTGTTCCACAGTGATGTTTGTGGACTAAGTAACCAGAGGCTTGGATGAATGCTGTGGAGTCTGAGGAATTTAAATTCAAATAATAAAACTGAAATAAAATATCAACCTGAACAGTATAATATTGAAACTGCTGGATGACCTTAGACCCTCGTTCTGGCCTATAGCAGAGAAATAGCAAAAGAGAAAAACATACCTGACCTCATCATTCCTAATCTGCCTGTCACTGATGTTTCTGTCCTTGACAGCATTAGGAAGAGTGTCCACATAGTCCTTATGGCATCAATGTTCTTCCTTCACACTTGATGTTGTTGGGCATGACTATCAGGCTAAATGGGATATACTCAGATATGTAAAAATTCAAAACTGATTATCCATAAGGTCCTGTGGGCCAAACTTCTGCCTATTTTCTGCCACTCTCTACCATTGCCATCAAATTGGGGGACATGGTTGGTTCAGTGAGGAGTGTGGGAGAACAGATCAAGAACAGCACCAGACATACCAAACAATGAGGTGCCAACTTTGTGAAACTACAACAAAAACCAAATGTCTGGTAATTAGCAGAAGCAGCATGTTGTAGACAGACAGAAGCGATCCTAAAACCAGTGGATCTCACCAAAGCTATGTAGTCCTGCCAAATCTACTTGTGAATGTCATTGGAAAAGTAAACATCTAGCACAAGAGGGAAGCTTCAGAAACATCCCCATTTTGAAAGAGGGCAGTGTCTAATATTGAGTGAAAAAATACTGTTCTGAGGGTTGTACCATCATCAATGTCAGTCCTTGTCCAATTTGATTCATTCACATTGTTGTGATCTCCATTGCGACCAAACTTCTAAAACGAGACACAAATTTTCTAGTGCCGCGTGCAAAATATTATACAGAATTTCAAATTAAGTCTGTTGCTAAAACAAACTAGATACATTCAACATTAATGAAATAATATAGAATCCCTACAGTGCAGATAGAGGCAATTCTACACATTAAGTTTACACTGACCCCCTGGTACTGTGAGGCCGTAGTGCTAACCACTGAACCACTTGTATTGCTGACAGCCTTAATCAGGCAAGGATGGTATATTTGTGAGATGAAACAGATGCTACAGCAATGGATGAATGGACACCGCACAATAATTACCAGACAGGAGTGTTCCCTCCCACTCGGGGAACACTTCAGCATTTGGACTTTTGGCCTTGGATTTTCAGGTGACCATCATCCAAGACGGACTTCAGAGTATGCAACAACATACAGTGGCTGAGCAGAGGCTGATAACCAAGTTCGGAACCCATGAGGATGGCCTAGACCAGGACCATGGGTTCATGTCACACTACAGGTGACCCCACTACACTATACACTCGCACAATCACACACAAGCACTTATATACACACACTCTTCTATACTCACGCACTCACGCAGACCCCCTCTCTTCCCCACACTCACACAGGCTTAAACTCCATCACAATCACATGCACACTTTACCAAGCATGCACACACGCAAACACACTGTCTCATGCACACACACACTCTCGCTCTCTCTCTCTCTCTCTCTCTCTCTCTCATGGACGCATTTGCAGAATTATATTTGCAGATACATTCTTTTTTGCTCAAAAAGCACACAATCTGTAGGAAGTCAATCCATGTAATAGTTTATAAATTCCTACTTTGGAAATAGAATGACTCTGACTCAAGATTGGGATACAGACAAACTCTAACCTCACCTTTAATGCATTGTCTGAGCTGAGATGTCACTTTTTTTATAAAACCTTAAACTATCTTGAGAATGTGACTTAAAAGAAATTCTGGGATTTACATATTAATGAACCAAAACCTGCAATCCATTCTAAAAGATGAAAGACTTAACAGCAATCTAGGTTTCTTCAAAGTTAAAAATTACACAACACCAGGTTGTAGTCCAACAGGTTTATTTGGAAGCACTAGCTTTCAGAGCGCTGCTCCTTCAGGTGGTTGTGGAGTATAAGATTGTGAGACACAGGATTTATAGCAAATGTTTACAGTGTGATGTAACTGTGTGTGTGGGGGGAGGTGGGGTGTCATACTATAGGTGAGACCCCATTGCACTATACACACACAAACACGCACACTCCTGCAGACACACAAGCTCTCTTACAGACCCATACACTCACGCAGACCCTCTCTCATCCGCTCACACATACACACTCACAAATGCACCTTCTCACAGACTTCTATTCCTTTACAATCACACTCACACACATACACACACTCTCTCGCAGACACTCATAACCCCCCTTCCCACCAACACACACACCCACATATAAGTTTGTGGGGTGAATTTGTACTTGCAGAATTACATTTTACTTTGCTCAAAAACTGCATGAATCCATGTAAGATTCTGTAAATCCCTTTTTTACATTAGAATCAGTGTGCCCATTGTGGCACAGACAGTCTCACACAGGGCCTGTCACACCTTCAGTGCATTATCTGGCCCGACATGACACCAATTGTTAAAGTTCACTTGAGAATGTCACTTTTGAAAAAGTTTTGCGATTTACATATGAGAGAATTGAAACCAACATGGTCATTCTAACAGATGGGAGACTTAACAAACAATCCAGGTCTTTTCAATATATAATTTCAGTTACATCACACTGTAAACTTTTGCTATAAATTCTGTGCCTTACAATCTTAAACTCCACAACCACCTGATGAAGGAGCAGTGCCCTGAAAATTAGTGCTTCCAAATAAACCTGTAGGACTATAACCTGGTGATTTTTAACTTTGTACACCCCAGTCCAACACCAGCATCTCCAGATCATAGGTTTCTTCAATATTTCAGTTGCATGACATTGTGATCTTTTGCTATAAATTCTGTCTTATGATCCTGTTCCATAGCTACCTGATGAAGGTGCAGTGCTTCAAAAGCTAGTGCTTCCAAATAAACCTGTTGGACTGTAACCTGGTGTTGTGTGATTTTTAACATAATTGATCCAGCATGATATGCAGACCAACTGCTGTACAATGGCCAGTCTAATGTTGTATGATACTCAGGCTGACACAGTATGATACTCTAATTTATGGTGTATGATATGCAGACTACCCACTGTATGATATCCAAACTGACACAGTGTAATGCTCAAAATGACATTGTACAAGGCTCAGATTAACTGCTTTCCTATACTCAGAATGACACCATATGATGCTCTAATTGATGGTGTATGATATACAGACTAGCCACTGTGCAATGGTCAGTCTGATGCCATATGATATTCAGGCTGACACTGTAGGATGCTCTGACTGGTACAGTACAATGCTCGAAATGATCCTCAGACTAATGCTGTATGACCATAAGAGGTCATTCAGCCATGTTTACATCGCTATTCAGTGAGGTCATGGCTGATCTGAGAATCCTCAATTCCACTTTCCTGCTTTTTTCCCATACCCTTTGATTCTCATGCTGATTCACATTTTATCTATCTCAACCTTGAACATAATTAACAACACATGCTCAACAGCCCTGTGCATTAAAGAACTCACACACTACCCCTAAAATAAAAAAAAGAGTCCTCCTCATCTTAATTGGACAACCTCTCCTGAGATTATGTCCTCTGGTCCTAGATAGTCATTAGGGCGTAAGATAGAAGAGCACAATTAGACCATTCAGCCCATTGAGTCTGCTGCACCATTCTATCATGGCTGATATGTTTCTCAACCTATTCTCCTGCCTTCTCCCTGTAATGTTTGATCCCCTTTTACTAATCAAAAATCTATCTATCTATCTATCTATCTATCTCTGCTTTAAAGACACTCAATGAATTGGCCTCCATTCTGCAGAAATGAGTCCCACAGGTTCACCACTCTAAATGAAGAAATTGCTCTTCTCAATTCTAAGGGGTTGTCCCTTCACTCTGACGCTGTGGCCCTGGATCCTAGTCCATTGTAATAGTGGAAACATCTCCTCCACATCCACCCTATCCAGCCGCCTCATTATTCTCTAAGTTTCAACCAGATCACCCTCATTGTATAAACTCCATGAAGGATAGACCCAGAATCTTCAATCACCTGTCACATGAAAAGCTCTTCAATCTTGGGATTATTCTTGTAAACTTCCCAGACATCTTCCAATGTCAGCATATCCTTCCTTAGATACGGGGGGCCAAGTTGTTCACAATATCCCAAATGCCTTATAAAGCCTCAGCAGCACATCCCTGCTCTCATATTCTAGGTCTCTCAGTCCAAGGATCTGCAGGTCAGTGAATTGGTCATGCTAAATTGCCCATAGTGTTAGGTGTATTAGTCAGAGGGAAACGGGTCGGGGTGGACATGTTGGACTGAAGGGCCTGTTTCCACACTGTAGGGAATCTAATCTTATCTAATCTAATAAAAATGAATGGCAACTGAACCGGTGTATTAAAGTTATGGAAGATGTAATAGCAAAACATATAGAAATGCATATGATCAAGCAGAGTTAGCACACCTTCAAAAAGGGAAAAACCAAGTGTGGTTTTTCCCTTCATGAAGCTGTGCTGACTCTGCTTGATCATATTATGCATTTCTAAATGTTTTGCTATTACATCTTCCATAATGGACTCTCAACAGTTTCCCTCCCATTTCATATAAGGGTATTACACTGGCAGTTTTCCAATTCTCTGGCACTTTTCCAGAATTTAAGTATTTTTAGAAGATTACAACCACTACATATATTATCTTGTCTCTACTTCATTTAATATCCAAGGAAGCAACCCATCCTGGGGACTTACAGAGACATAAACATATCAGCCTTTGGCCCTATTTTGCCGGCATTAAGAGTTAGGTTGTTCTCAGTGCCTCATTTTTCCAGGTCTTCCACCTCCCGTCTGTAGTTTATTTCGTCGCCATCTGCGATTCAACCAACTATGGTGGTGTCATCAGCGAACTTGTAAATGACATTAGTCTGGTCTTTGGCAATGCAGTCATGGGTATACAGTGAGCATAGTAGGGGACTAAATACACACCCCTGGGAGGCTCCAGTGTTGAGTGTTAGTGAGGATGAAATATTGTCCCCAATCTTCACTGATTGTGGCCTGTGGGTCAGGAAACTGAAGATCCAGTTGCAGAGAGGGGGACTTAGTCAGAGATCACTAAGTTTAATAATCAGTCTCAAGGGGATAATAGTGTTGAAGGCTGAACTGTCAATGAGTAGGATGCTTATGTAGCTGTTCTTGGTGTCAAGATGTTCTAGGGAAGAGTGAAGGGCAAGTGATATGGCATTTAATGTGGATCTGTTGGTCCGATAGGCAAATTGGAGTGGGTCAAGAGTAGTGGAGAGGCTGGAGTTGATTAATGCCATGACCAGCCTTTCAAAACACTTCATGACCACCAAAGTTAGAGCCACTGGGCAGCAGTCATTGAGTCATGCTGCATGTGCCTTCTTGTGCACAGGGACGATGATGTATTTATTTACAACTTGCTTTTGCCCCTTATTATTTAGTAATTTTGAAATCCTATTAGTTTCCTCAATTATGAGGATTGATGCAAAGTATTTAGTCAATTCTTTTGCCATATTCTGGTTCCCCATTATTATTTCCCCAGTCTCATTCTCTGTGTTTGCTTCGGCCTCTCCCTTCCTTTTCTATATGTAAAGAGAGGTTATAAGGAAAAACTGAGGAACTGTAGACCTGAGAGTCTGACGTCAGCTGTGGGTAAATTGTTGTAGGTGATTTATGGACATTTAGAGACGCAAAAATTAATTTAGGGACGGACAGTCAGCATGGTTTTGTGCAAGGAAAATTGTTTGTCTCAAACTTATCTGAGTTTTTCAAGGAAGTTACCAAAATAATTTGAGGGCAGAGCAGTAGACGTTATTTACTTGGACTTTAGTAAATCTTTGACAAGGTTCTGCATGGTAGACTAACTAGTAAAGTTAGTGTTGGAAAAATTAGCCCAATAAAGCTGAGATCACACAAGCCAGATCAGGTGAAATTGACAAGCTGTTTATTACAAACGATATCACTGGAAGAGAAATTGTCTAGACTGACACAGAACTGACAGTCAGTACAGGTAGATCAAGGATTCTCTTCCCTGAGCAGAGAATCAAGCCAGTTTTTACAAGAATATTGTACAATGATGCTAATTGAAAATAGGGGAAATACAATGGTAATCCAGTTACGATGGTGATAATGGCAAAGTCCCTGTCAGAAGAATGTCCTGAATGTGGATACAATGAAGCACCCTGGCAGCATCAAAGAGTCTTTAATGGGAGATTCCAGTTCTCTTCAAGGGTAGGTGAGAATGTCCCTTTCCTTGGCAGTAAGATGTTTCCATTGTTTCTCTCCGGTGAGCGAGGTATTCTGGTGCCTCTCCATCTGACCTGTCCTTTGTGTGGATTTGACATCAGTAGGGTACGAGACTGCCCTTAAGGCTTTGGGTGGGCTGTGTTGATCGGGTCCAATAAGCTTATTGTTAGATTGTCTTGGGAAGTGTATTCCCTGGTCTGTGAGTTACTGCGGTCATGTCTGGTTTCTCTTGTCAGTTTGTTTGGTCAATGCTGAGGCATTCTGGGTGTTTATTGTGTGGTTTGGACAGGCTTGATTTTCTGTGTTCTCTGTGGCCATGCTGTGGGTAGGCAGGGTGGCAGATCTTTTCCCAGTTAGGTCACATGGGATTCAAGGTAAGCTTGCAAATTGGATATATAATTGGCTTAACAGCAAGCGACAGAGGGTGGTGGTGGAGGGTTGCTATTTGGACTGGAGGCTTTCACCAGGGATCGGTTCTGCGTCCTCTTTTGATTGTCATTTATATTAATGATTTAGATGAGAATATACAAAGCATGGTTACTAAGTTTGTGGATGACACCAATACTGGTGACACTGTCGACAGTGAAGAAGGTTTTCTGAGATTACAAAGAGATCTTAATCAAATGGGTCAATAGGCTGAAAATTGGCAGATGGAGTTCAATCTGGATAAATGCAAAGTATTGTATTTTGGTACAATAAACAAGGGTAAGGTTTACACAATTAATGGTAGGGCCTCAGGCAGTGTTGTAGAACAGAGGGACCTAGAGGTGCAACAATAATTCTTTGAAATTTGTGTCAAGTTAAAAGTTGAAAAGGCTAGTTAAAAAGGCATTTGGCACGCTTACCTTCATTGCTCAGTCCTTGAAGTTTAGGAGTTGAGAAGTCATGTTGAGGTTATGCAGGGCATTGGTTATACAGGACTGAAATAGTGTGTCCAGTTCTGGTTGCCCTGTTATAGGAAGGATATTATTGGAGGGGCTTCAGAAGAGGTTTATCAGGATGTTACCAGGTATGGAAGGTTTGAGTTTTAAAGAAAAGCTGGGATTTTTGTTTTACTGGAGCATAGAAAGTCGAGAGGTGACCTTAAAGAAGTTTATAAAATCGTGAAAGATATAGATAGAGTTGGTGGTAGGTAAAGGGGGCACATTTAAAGGCGAGAAAAGGGAGATTTAAAAATCTCATGAGGGGCAAATGTTTTATACAGAGGGTGGTTCGTGTGTGGAATGAACCTCCCTGAGGAAGTAGTGGATGTGGGTACAAATACAACATTTATAAGACATTTGGGTTTGGAGGGATATGGGCCAGGAGCAGGCAGATGGAACTAGTGAACAAAGGATCTGTTTCCGTGCTGTACGACTGTATGATTCTGTGATTCTATCAGGTCTTACTGTCCTTTTTTATGTTATTGCTAGTTTAGCTTGAATGTTTATTTTTTCCCCTGTATTATTTTTTGATCATCTTTTGTTGGCTTTTGAAACTCTCCGATTCCTCTAGCTTGCTGCTAAGCAATCTCTGACACATTGCATGTTTTTTTTAATTTTGATGCTCTTCTTAACTTTCTTGGATTGCTATGCAGATCGCTAGACTCCTTTCCCATTCACTTCAGCCAAGTATGACTCCATTCGTTTTTTTTTAATTACCTATATTTAACACAGTTGTTTCTGACCCAGGTTTATCATGTGCAAATTGAATGTTAAATTTTATGTTTTGGTTGCACGACATATCGTTCTATGAAACTAATTACTTTTCATGACGACTTCTGTCAATTTACCACGATATGAAGTTAGACTGACACTTTGTACACCACAATTTGAGTATTGTAATGTTCAGACTAACATTGTACGATGTTCAGATTGATGTGATACGACACTCAAGTCAATGCCATACATTGTTCAGTTTTTTGCTATATGATTCTCAGACTGACACTGTACAGTGCTCGATTTCTCACTGTATGATACTCAGAATGACAGTGTGTGATGCTCAGACGGATTCTATTCAGTGCACAAACTGATATTGTATGATACTAAGAATAATGCTATATGTTGTTCAGAATAATGATATATGATGCTCAGTCTGATGCTTTTTGATACTCAGAATAATGCTATATGATGCTCTAAATGTTACTATATAATGTTCAGATTAATGTTGTGCTATGTTCAGACAGATGCTGTACAGTACTTAGAATGATGCTGTATGATTCTCATTTTGATACTGCAGTGTTCAAATTTGTGTGGTATGACACTCAAATAAGACACTAATGATGCTGAGATAACGCTGTACGACACTCAGACAACACTGTACTTAGTTCAAACTAATAATGTTTGATGCTCAAACTGACTATTTATGATGCTGAAATTGACATGGATAACTAATGATGTGGCAGTACTGAGGGATATGGTATGATTGAGGTTTTGACAGGCTAATTAAATTTAGCTTTTTGATCCAGGTGGCAAGTATGTGCCTCGTGCTGTGCTCATGGATTTGGAGCCTGGTACTATGGACTCTGTTCGCTCTGGTCCCTTTGGACAAATATTCAGACCAGATAACTTTGTGTTTGGTAAGTAAAGTTTATCAGGTAAACAAGAACTCACATTTATAAGTGCCAGTCAGGCTCTGAAGTACTTTTGAAGTATTGTTGTTCGGGCAAACGCAACTGCCAATTATAGCCAAAGTGTCGGTGTTAGTGTCACGTTAATTGATTGGTCCAGTAATCCAGAAACTCAGGTTAAGACTCTGGAGACATTGGTTCAAATCCCAACTTGGCAGTATTTAAGATAAATTAATAAATATGTAATTTAAAAACTAGTCTTAATGCTGGTAACCATGATTGTTGTAAAAGTCCATCTGGTTCACAAATGCATATATTGAAGGAAACCTGTTATCCTTCCCAATCTGACATACATATGTCTCCAATGATTGACTGACTCTTAACTGCCCTTCAAAATGGCCTCACAAATCAGACAGAACACACAAACACACAATTAGCGATGGATGACAAATGCTGGCTTTGCTATGATCCCCACATTTTGTGAGTGTTGTCCTTCAACCAACATCAGTACATGCCAGCTAGGATAGCAGGAAATATTGTAACACACTTCTTCAAATTGTGCCAGGAAATCTTACATCCATCTGAATAGAGCTTTGGTTTAGAATCTTATTTAAGAGATAATGCTTCCAACATGCTGCACACTCTCAGTTCACTCTAGATTATATAGAACATTACAGCACAGTACAGGCCATTCAGTCCTCGATGTTACGCTGACCTGTGAAACCAATCTGAAGCCCATCTAACTTACATTATTCCATTCTCATCCATATGCCTATCCAATGACCATTTGAATGCCCTTAAAGTTGGCGAGTCTACTACTGTTGCAGGCATTGTGTTCCATGCCCCTACTACTCTCTGAATAAAGAAACTACCTCGGAAATCTGTCCTATATCTATCATCCCTCAATTTAAAGCTATGTCCCCTCATGCTAGCCATCGCCATCCGAGGAAAAAGAGTAACCCTCTGATTATCTTGAAATCTTTCTGGATTAGGGCTTGAACTCCGCAAATTTGAAATATGTATTTCGTGTATGAGTCAAATTAATTTTCATATGACAAAATAATGGCAAGAAATGTTCCAAGGAAACATCCATTCATCACAACTGTCTGCCTCCTATCAATTATCCAAATATGTACCCAAGTCACCTTTGTCGCTTTAATTTAATTCTTCCATTCTTACTTCTTCAATAAATCTGCATGTGGCATTCAGACAGAATTCTCCTCCACATATAAAGTTGTCTAGGCTCATTCATTTTGGGCAGGCTTATATTTAAGTTAATATTTTGCTGTAAATAGTGTTTTTATAAAATTGCTTTAATTGATTCTTTCTGTTCCCTTCTGCAAGGGAAAAGCCTCCCTCAGAATGAGACTCTTCCTGCGAATTTGGAAAGAGCATCTTTGAAGGGATGGGTGCGGTTAAAAGTTTTGATTAGGAATCCCGATAGTATGGGTCATTAATTGCAGGATGTCTTTTAATTTATTTCTTACATGGGTGCTGAGACCTGCACAAGACTGCAGCTGAGGAACAGAGAGCAGGGAGAGAGGGAAGGAACTAGGAATTACAGCTGGGAATTGTCGGGATCATTAACAAGGTGGGAAATCAGCTGACTATAGGCTATAAGAAGGTGTACATATGCTAGGTATTCACGACTCAATAGTGAGATTGAAGTCTGTAACAACAATGATCACAGTTTTATGGGTAAGGCTGCCTCTTCCCTTTGTCAGAAACACCATTAGTTTGGCCTAGTCTGCCTGTTTGCCCCAAAGGGATTTTATGATGTCTGCTGCTAACATGTTATACTCTTACTTTGACATCATTATCAGGCTTTTTGGCTTATCCTAATTATATGCTTTCTTTGTTCATCTAGAGTAGCATCACTATGACATAGGAATTTGATGCAACAGTGGTAACATTAGTAATCCAGAAACCCAGCTAATACTCCAGGGACTTAGAAGTTGGTGGAAATAAAATACAGTTAATAAATGTGGAATACGAAACTCATCTCAGTAATGATTACCATGCTATCATCGGTATTTGCAAAAACCCAACTGGTTCTCTGACATCCTTTAAGGAAAGAAGTCTGCTGCCCTTAACCTAATTCCCTCCAAGTTCCTAACAAGCCACTTGGTTCAAGGGCAGTTAGGGATGGCATCATGGACCAGCCTTGCTGATAACATCCACAACCCACAATAAAACAAAAGCTTTTGGCATCATGGTGGCAACGTGCCAGGGACCTGTAAACGTTTGTCTTGTTTTAAGAAACAGGATGACAAAAAGCCAGCAGTAGGAACAAAGGAGAACTTGATGAATGCATAAACAAACTGAACAAAGAGCTGCATGTTATGAAACACATGAAGCCACAGTCATTATAGCTGCGGACTCCAATCCTGCTGCTGAGTTGTGATTGCCCATTGTTTGTACAACTTCTTATATACTCTGGTCAGCTGATTTCTCACCTTGTCCAACTTGCTCGTCTTTTCCCATAGTTAATCAGCTCAAAAGTGGTATTACTTATTGTTAATCATTTAGTTGTATGTTTATTGTGGGGTTTGGGTGGTTGTGCAGCGGATTGGTTTTTATTTTTCACATTTAGAATTTGGGGTTAAATTTAATTTAGTCTACTTTCTGCTGGGAGAAACTCTCTTAATGACTTCAAGAATTGTCCTACTACGCAGGTACCCCTTGGAAATCCCAATTAAAGAGAAACAGAATGATGAAGTTGAGAAATGATCTAAAATCACTTGCCATTATTCACAGGAATAAACATGCAGCTGTATAAACACACAGCTGTGTAAGGTGCACTTCAAATCATTGCTCAAGTTGCAACAACGCCACTCATAATTGAGAACTTTATTCCTCTACACTTGTGTAATTCAAAAGTCTGGCTGTTATAATTGCTGTTCATGCAGTTCATCCAGATAAGACTAAGCTTTGAAAATAATGTATAAGTAATGTTGATCTACATTATCGTTCCAAAGAACAAAATCCTGGCAAATTGATCAATTGCCTAAGAGTTTAAGAATTTAAATCATTCTTGTTTGTTGTAGGTCAGAGTGGTGCTGGCAACAACTGGGCCAAAGGACATTACACTGAAGGAGCTGAACTGGTTGACTCTGTTCTAGATGTGGTGAGGAAGGAGGCGGAAAGTTGTGATTGTCTCCAGGGCTTTCAACTCACCCACTCGCTGGGTGGTGGAACTGGTGCTGGTATGGGCACACTCCTCATCAGCAAGATCCGTGAAGAATACCCTGACAGAATAATGAACACATTCAGTATCGTGCCTTCACCAAAAGTGTCAGACACAGTCGTGGAACCTTATAATGCCACCCTGTCTGTCCACCAGCTTGTGGAGAACACTGATGAGACTTATTGTATTGATAATGAGGCTCTGTATGACATTTGTTTCCGAACCCTCAAACTCACAACTCCTACTTATGGTGACCTGAACCACCTTGTATCAGCCACCATGAGCGGTGTAACAACCTGTCTGCGTTTTCCCGGTCAGCTCAATGCTGACCTGCGTAAACTAGCAGTGAACATGGTCCCCTTCCCCCGTCTGCACTTTTTTGTGCCAGGTTTCACTCCTTTGACCAGCCGTGGCAGCCAGCAGTACCGTGCCCTCACAGTACCTGAACTTACCCAACAGATGTTTGATGCCAAAAACATGATGGCAGCCTGTGACCCTCGACACGGCCGCTACCTGACCGTTGCTGCCGTTTTCCGAGGACGCATGTCCATGAAAGAGGTGGATGAACAGATGTTGAATGTCCAAAACAAAAACAGCACATACTTTGTTGAATGGATTCCCAATAATGTTAAGACAGCTGTTTGTGATATCCCACCGAGAGGCCTCAAAATGTCTGCCACCTTTATTGGCAATACAACAGCTATCCAGGAGCTGTTTAAACGCATCTCTGAGCAGTTTACTGCCATGTTCCGGCGGAAAGCTTTCTTGCATTGGTACACTGGTGAGGGCATGGAAGAGACTGAGTTTACTGAGGCTGAGAGTAACATGAATGACCTGGTTTCTGAGTACCAGCAATATCAGGATGCTACATCTGGAGAGGAGGCTGAAGAGGAAGAATTAGGAGGAGAAGAAAATTAAGCTATATATTGTGTATTAGTCTACAAAGCTTCAGATGGGCAGTCCTCTTTTGCCATTCTGCACTTTCTTGTTTTAATATCAAATGCTACTTTGTAAGGGGAATAAATTTAAATAATTGCAATGCAGTTTTGTTTGGAGTGTTGTTTTCCAAGTTTGAATCCATTGTGTTTGTATTATTTAATGAAAACCCAGACAGTTAAGAGATCCATTGCTAAATTGATCTATATATGTACAGTGGCTAAGTGAAGATATTTTCATTATATGACAATTGGTATAAGATAAAGAAAAAGACTTTTAATGAGATACGTGCAGATATAAGAGAATTTTAAAACTTACTATTCTGTATCTTAATAAAAATCTTAAGTTGATCTTCTGGTCTACAAAACCGTGCTTCCTGCTGTCACACATTTTCATTATAAATTCCCAATACCACTTTTGTACTGGAAATTACCTGTTTAAACTCATCATCGTGTAACTGCATCATCTGGTCAGTGGGTTACCTTTCCCACAGGCTCTTCTCAATGTTTTTAAACATTGCCATAAATATTTTTGATCCACCTTCTTTCCCTCAGTAGCAGAAATATCTTTGTCCAAAGTAACAATTATACAAACTATATATTTTTAATGACATAATTTGTGATTAAAATATATCCATTGAATTGTCTTCTGTGTCTTTTAATGCCTTCTTAAAACTTTTTGCTTGAAACTGGTTGACTTCTCCCAACAGTTTGAGTTTGGGCATTATGGAGAAGAAATTCACTGGAATTATGATGCTTTCTCGTGGCACTACAGATTACACCAATTGCCTGGCACCAAGCAGTGCCATGGCTACAACACTCTGCTCTAGGAATTGGCAAACTCAGTGTAGCACTGTCAGAAACAGCACTCTGTGAACAAATTTCTCCGATATGTCTATTCAGCTGTGAGCTGAATTGGATTGTACAAAATGAGCATATGCAAACTATAAAATTCTACAGGATGCATTAGTACAGCACTGTTGGAAAATGTTTTAGCTTATTGCAAATTATTTTTAAAATAATTTGCAGAAACATTGAAAGGCATATTTCAAAAACTCAATTGAAGTGCAAATTAAGTAACATAAACAATGAGTGGGAGAATCAAATATGGAAACTAATACCACGCATCAGAGAAAGCAGAAGACGCTGAAATCAGAAAGCTAGAGGTTTTGTCAAGATAATACTCAACCTTCAAAATCATTTATATTTTGAAGTTATTAATTAATGCCAACCTATGCCAAGGACATGGAAAAAGGCAGAGGTATGGTCATGAAAACAAAGTCTTTTCAATTCGAATGTTTTAAAAGTTTAATTTTTTAATCTTTTTGAAGGAACTGGATGAGAGTCTCTATGCCAATTCCTGAGCAGAGTGTCATGGGCCACTAACTATGTCCTGTGGTACTGCTCTGATCTCCAGTTGCCTTTGGGGGAGTATGGATGCAAATATGTTGGAAGCAGTCGAAAGAAGACTAGACTAATACCTGGGATGGGTAGACATCTTAATGAGGAAAAGACTAAGCTTGGATATGCCGAGTTTATAAGAGGTGACTTGATCCTGAGATGTCTTAATAGGTTATAGAGTCATGGAGATATACAGCATGGAAACAGACATTTTGGTCCAACTCATCCATGTTGAACAGATATTCAAAAATAACCGAATACCATTTGCCAGCATTTGGCTCATATACTTCTAGATCCTATTCATATACCCATTCAGATGCCTTTGAAATGTTGTAATGTACCAGCCTCCACCACTTTGTCTGCAACTCATTCTGTACGTGCACCAACCTCTGCGTGAAAATGTTGCCCCTCAGGTCCCTTTTCAATCTTTCCCCTCTCACCTTAAGCCTACGCTGTCTGATTTTGGACTCCCCTATCCTGAGGAAAAGACCTCTCTTCACTCTATCCATGCCCCTCATGATTTTATAAACTCCTATAAGGTCATCCCTCAGCTTCCAATGTTCCTTTTGCATGTAGAAAGGATATTTCCTCTTGTGGGAGAATCTCGAACCAGAGGCCGCTTTAAAAATAACATTTAAGACCAATGATACTGTTTTCTAACAAGGGTTGCAAATTTTGGAACTCTTCCTCAAAAGGCGATGTTGGTCATGTCCTTGAGTATTTTTAAGGCAGATAGATACTTGATAAGCAATGGGGGCAGGTGAAAGATTATCAGGGGTGAATGGGAATGTGGAGTAATCAGATCATCTATGACCTCATTGAATTTATGAGCAGGCCTGAAGGACCAACTGGCCTACTCCTTAATTCAGGGTGATTAAGGGTCAACCAAATGGATGAGGAAACCACAGCAGGTTGAACTGGCAAATCAAAAGGGAAGAGGTGGGAGTAGTGATGGCAGTAAATAAATGTGATAAGATGGGAAGATAATAGGATATTGGATGCTGAGAAAGAGATGGTTGAAATGGAATCACACTGCTCCAATCCTACTCCAGTTCGTTTGTTACTGGCCTTTTCCCCAATGCACCATTTAACCTTCCACCTAAAAAACAAACAAGAAACAAAAGAAAGGAAGAAAGTTTTAGAGAGCTTTGAACTGAAGAGGAAAGAACAGGTGAGTGAATACTTCACTGACAGGCAGATATTAAAAATTCTGTGTAATATGTACAATACCACATTGGGAGGCACGGTAACTCCGTGGTTGGCACAGCTGCCTCACAGTACCAGAGATCTTGGTGCGAGTCCAGCCTCGGGTGACTGTGTGGCATTTGTACATTCTCTCAGTATCTGTGTGGGTTTCCACCAGATGGTCTAGTTTCCTCCCTAGCTCAAAGGTGTGCAGGTTGGGTAGATTGGCCATGCCACAGTGTCCAGGGGCATACAAACTAGGTGGGTTGGCCACAGGAAATGTACGGATAGGGTCTGGGTAGGATTCTCTTTGAAGGGTCAGTGTGGACTGGATGGGCCAAATGGTCTGCTTCCACACTAGGGATTCTATGATATGAAAATATGTGAACTTTGTAATATAGTGTTCAGGGACGTGTAGGCTAGGTGCATTAGTCGGAGGAAATGTAGAGCAGGGGAATTGGTGTGGTGGGATACTCTTCAGAGGGTTGATGTGGACTTGTTGAGCCTAAATGGCCTTTTTCCACACTGTAGGAATTCTGAGATATTGGAAATCTTCTGTTTGTAATTCTGTTATCTTTACCATTATAAACGCTCATATGTATTTAGACTGAAGAGAGCTAATGCAAATCTCTCATATTAAATATTTCCACATTTCTAAAGTATCAACACTTCAAAAGTACCTAATTGGCAGTAAAGCACTTCAGGATAACTTGGGATTGTACAAAAGCATGAAGTATTTGCAAATTTTAATCACATCTTTACAGAGGTACATGACAATATTGCACTTGCAGTTTAACAGTTAAGTCTAGACACAGGAGCTGCATGACACTCATACATATTTAAAAATTAGAATTTATGACCATTTACAGTCATTTACCAATTATCCAATTATACCCATTGCTCCCACTCCATTAACCATGCACCTCAAGTCTACGAGTTCAACTGACAGCTTATTACTGCACAATTTGAAAGTTTACACAACAGGAATTGCATGAAGATAATGTCCTGTTATCACAGTTTCTCTCTGTATTCTATTATAAATCCTTTTGTACAAAACTTACCTATACTGCCTTAGGTAATTACAAAATCTGGCCACTGAGTGGTGATAAAATTGGTTCCAATATTATCTTGACCTGCATTTTCTGTGGGCCAGACAGTTATTATTCCAGCGTAAGTGGGAATTGCATATGGCAACACCCAGAATCTCCATTGGAGCAGACACCAAAGAAATTGCCTGGGAAATTTAAGATTCTGATGGGTCATTCTGATCCACCTTCAAAACCCTCTGATGGGAAACTTGGCAAGATGGGCATGAGATGGAGGTACAGATATAGAGTCATAGAGATGTACAGCATGGAAACAGACCCTTCGATCCAACCCGTCCATGCAGACCAGATATCCCAACCCATTCTAGTCCTACCTGCCAGCACCCAGCCCATATCCCTCCAAACCCTTCCTATTCATATACCCATCCAAATGCCTCTTAAATGTTGCAATTGTACCAGCCTCCACCACATCCTCTGGCAGCCCATTCCATACACGTACCACCCTCTGCGTGAAAAAGTTGTCCCTTAGGTCTCTTTTATATCTTTCCCCTCTCACCCTAAACCTATGCCCTCTAGTTCCGGACTCCCCGATATGTAAACAGATACAGATATGTAGGAGCAACAAGGTGGTGATGGTGTCATGAGATTTTAATTTTCCCAACATTGACTGGGATTCACTTAGTGTTGGAGGTCTAGATGGAGCAGAATTTGTAAGGAGCATCCAGCAGGGTTTCATAGAGCAGTATGTAAATACTCCAACTTGGGAAGGCCCATATTGGACCTGATCTTGGAGAATGAGCCTGGCTAAGTGGTTGAAATTCCAGTTAGGGATTACTTTGGGAATAGTGATCATAATTCCTTAAGTTTAGAATACTCATAGACAAAGACAAAAGTGGTCCAAAAGGAAGAGTGCTAAATTGGAGGAAGGCCAACTATAGGAAAACTCAGGAGGATCTGAGGAATGTGGATTGGGAGCAGCTGGTTGAAGATGCATGCACATTTGATATATGGAAGGCTTTAAAAGCGAGGTTGATTAGAGTGCAGGACAGACATGTCCTTGTGAAAATATGGGATAGAAATGGCAAGATTAGGGAACCATGGATGACAGGTGAAATTGTGAGACTAAGAGGAAAATGGTTTAGGCTACTGAAAGGCTTTGGAAGAATATCAGGAAAGTAGGACCAATCTGAAATGAGGAATTAAGAGGGCTAAAAGGAGTCATGGAATACCTTTAGCAAACAGGGTTAAGGAAAATCCCAAAGCCTTTTTATACATAAGGAGCAAGAGGGTAACTCGGGAAAGGGTTGGCCCATGAAGGACAAAGGAGGAAAGTAATGTGTGGACTCAGAGAAAATGGGTGAGACTCTTACTGAGTACTTTGTGTCGGTATTCACCGAGGAGTGGATACTGAGGTTAGGGATAGCTGTTTGATTACTCTCGGGCAAGTCAGCATAAGGTATTCTAAAAGGCATTAAGGTGGACAAGTCCCGAGATCTGAATGGGATCTATCCCAGGTTACTGAGGGAAACAACAGAGGAAATAGCTGCAGCCTTAACAGGTATCTTTGCAGCAACCTTGAACACAGATGAGGTCTCGGAGGACTGGAGAATTGCTAATGTCCCCTTGTTTAAGAAGGGTAGCAGGTATAATCCAGGTAATTACAGAACGGTGAGCCTGATGTAAATGGTAGGGAAGCTGCTGCAGGAGGTACTGAAGGATAGGATCTATTTACATTTGGAAGAAAATGGGTTGATCAGTGATAGTATGATTTTGTGCAGGGACTGTCATGTCTTACCAACTTAATACAATTCTTTGAGCAATCTGTAAGAATAATAGGGTGGTTATGGTAGGGGATTTTAACTTTCCAAATATAGACTGGGACTGCTATAGTGTTAAGGGCTTAGATGGAGAGGAATTTGTTAAGTGTGTACAAGACAATTTTCTGATTCAGTATGTGGATGTACCTACTACAGAAGGTGCAAAACTTGACCTACTCTTGGGAAATAAGGCAGGACAGGTGACTGAGGTGTCAGTGGGGGAGCACTTTGGGGCCAGCCACCATAATTCTATTACATTTAAAATAATGATGGAAAAGGATAGACCAGATCTAAAAGTTGAAGTTCTAAATTGGAGAAAGGCCAATTTTGATGGTATTAGGCAAGAACTTTCGAAGGCTGATTGGGGGTAGACGTTCGCAGGTAAAGGGACGGCTGGAAATTGGGAAGCCTTCAGTACTGAGATAACAAGAATCCAGAGAAAGTATATTCCTGTCAGGGTGAAAGGCAAGGCTGGTAGGTATAGGGAATGCTGGATGACTAAAGAAATTGAGGGTTTGGTTAAGAAGAAGAAGGAAGCACATGTAAGGTATAGACAGGATAGATCGAGTGAATCCTTAGAAGAGTATAAAGGAAGTAGGAGTATACTTAAGAGGGAAATCAGGAGGGGAAAAAGGGAACAAGAGATAGCTTTGGTAAACAGAATGAAGGAGAATTCAAGGAGTTTTTACAAATACATTAAGGACAAAAGGGTAACTAGGGAGAGAGTAGAGCCCCTCAAAGATCAGCAAGGTGGCCTTTGTGTGAAGCTGCAGAAAATGGGGGAGATACTAAATGAGTATTTTGCATCAGTATTTACTGTGGAAAAGGATATGGAAGATATAGACTGTAGGGAAATAGATGGTGACATCTTGCAAAATGTCCAGATTACAGAGGAGGAAGTGCTGGATGTCTTGAAACAGGTAAAGGAGTATAAATCCCCAGGACCTGATCAGGTCTACCCGAGAACTCTGTGGGAAGCTAGAGAAGTGATTACTGGGCCTCTTGCTGAGATATTTGTATCGATAGTCACAGGTGAGGTGCCGGAAGACTGGAGGTTGGCTAACGTGGTGCCACTGTTTAAGAAGTGTGGTAAGAACAAGCCAGGGAACTATAGACCAGTGAAGCTGACCTCGGTGGTGGGCAAGTTGTTGGAGGGAATCCTGAGGGACAGGATGTACATGTATGTGGAAAGACAAGGACTGATTAGGGATAGTCAACACGGCTTTGTGCATGGGAAATCATGTCTCACAAACTTGATTGAGTTTTTTGAGGGAGTAACAAAGAGGATTGATGAGGGCAGAGCAGTAGATGTGATCTATATGGACTTCAGTAAGGTGTTCGACAAGGTTCCCCGTGGGAGACTGATTAGCAAGGTTAGATCTCACGGTATACAGGGAGAACTAGTCATTTGGATACAGAACTGGCTCAAAGGTAGAAGACAGAGGGTGGTGGTGCAGGGTGGGTTTTCAGACTGGACGCCTGTGACCAGTGAAGTGCCACAAGGATCGGTGCTGGGTCCACTACTTTTCGTCATTTATATAAATGATTTGGATGTGAGCATAAGAGGTATAGTTAGTAAGTTTGCAGATGACACCAAAATTGGAGGTGTAGTGGACAACGAAGAGGGTTACAACAGGATCTTGACCAGATGGGCCAATGAGCTGAGAAGTGGCAGATGGAATTTTATTCAGATAAATGCGAGGTGCTGTATTTTGGGAAAGCAAATCTTCGCAGGACTTACACACCTAATGGTAAGGTCCTAGGGAATGTTGCTGATCTAAGAAACCTTGGAGTGCAGGTTCATAGCTCCTTGAAAGTGGAGTCACAGGTGGATAGGATAGTGAAGAAGGCGTTACGTATGCTTTCCTTTATTGGTCAGAGTATTGAGCACAGGAGTTGGGAGGTCATGTTACAGCTGTACAGGATATTGGTTAGGCCACCGTTGGAATATTGCGTGCAATTCTGGTCTCCTTCCTATCGGAAAGATGTTGTGGAATTGAAACGGTTCAGAAAAGATTTACAAGAATGTTGCCAGGGATGGAGTATCTGAGCTATAGGGAGAGGCCGAACAGGCTGGGGCTGTTTTCCCTGGAGCGTCAGAAGCTGAGGGGTGACCTTATAGAGGTTTACAAAATTATGAGGGGCATGGATAGGGTAAATAGGCAAAGTCTTTTCCCAGGTCGGGGAGTCCAGAACTAGAGGGCATACGTTTAGGGTGAGAGGGGAAAGATATAGAAGAGACCTAAGGGCAACTTTTTCACGCAGAGGGTGGTACATGGATGGAATGAGCTGCCAGAGGAAGTGGTAGAGGCTGGTACAATTGCAACATTTAAGAGGCATTAGGATGAGTATATGCATAGGAAGGGTTTGGAGGGATATGGGCCAGGTGCTGGCAGGTGGGACTAGGTTGGGTTGGGATATCAAGTTGGCATGGATGGGTTGGACTGAAGGGTCTGTTTCCATGCTGTACATCTCTATGACTCTAAGTGACTGATGATTGATGAGGGAAGGGCTGTAGATGTCATACACATGGACTTTTAATAGGCATTTGATAAGGTATACATGGTAGGCTGATGGAGAAAGTGAAGTCACATGGGGTCCAGGGTGAACTTTTGGAGACAGGCATGCTGTAACAATCAGCTCACTTCTGCTCTGAAGAAACTTTATTTTAGTGCCCAGAATGAATACGCATCCTGGCATAATCATAACCCAGCTGCCCAACACCCTAAACGTTACCTGCAGCCAGTCAGTGTGATTGAATTGTGTTCAAAGCTATGAGAGGGCTGGACAGGCTTGAGTGAGTGAAACTGTTTCCCTTGATGGAATAATCACAAAAGACAGGATACAGATTTAAAGTGACTGGAAGACCAACAAGTTTTGGGCAGACCAAAGACTGTCTTTCACCAAACTGATGATCCCCCAGGCACAGTTGATGCTTGTCTCAATGTGCGTCCCAGGGAAAAGACCGTACAGCACAGAGTCCTGCTTACGGAGCTGCTTGGGACGAATCTCGGCAAGAACCATTGCATCTCTCTCCAGAGGCACATTCCAGAAGGACAGGTGTGACAGTCTCAACACTCCAGCAGCTGTTTCTAGGGCAGCCTGTGCTGGTACATTGTCTAAGCATACATGAAGAACCTCACAGGTAGTGCCCTTCTCACTGCCAGCCAAACAGTGCTGTTATGGACCAGACCAAATCCACTTAAAATATATTAAGACAGTCTAGACTCTAACTTTTTGTTATTTAAAGGTAAGTTCCAGATGCTATTCATCTGGTCAAACTACCAGATTTGAAGCAAAACACACTTTATTCACATACTATAGTTAAAATACATCAAAAGAAGGAAGAAATTGGAATAAAAACCCTATTGGAAAACTTAACAAAATACTAGATTATTCAACTACTAAACGGAAACAGTTCTAATATAGTAACATCCCATAAACACACCCTTGACAAAGTCAAATTCAGAAAAACAGATTGTCTCACATGCAACTCCAGCAAAGTGAAGGGAACCCCAAATTTTAGCTACAACAAAGAGAGGGAAAAACAGCTTCCACACCTTCAAGTGGCAACTGCTGCTTAAACTGGAAATCCTGATTCTGTGGGAGTTTTCACACCTATTCAGTCTGCGTCTATTGTACCAATGTTCAAAAAACAATCCCCAAGTCTTCACAAGCTGTTTGCTTTCCTGACTTTCACTGCCTTTAAACCTCTCTTAAAAAAATGAACAAAATACATCTCTGAAAGCCAGGGTATCGTCACAATGTATTAGTGTTTGTTAGAATGTTCTGGTAATGAAGCACTCTGCCAAATCACTTTGACAATCTGGTCAGAGAACAACCCAACAGGATCCACCCTCTCCTTTTCCTACAGGGTCACAATGACACTGCATGCTGACCACTTCCTGATGGACTTGTGGTCAAACGTGTTTTTCTTTACAAATTTCTCCACAAAAGGCAGGTGATATGGAATGATCCAGCTACTTGGAGCATTCCACGGTGCTGAATACCAGTGACAAATAGAACCTCAGTTTGTAGTGACACTTGGCCAGTTGGGTATATTCTTCCCATCTTATCCAGAGCTTTGTACGCAGTGTCACGGTGAATACTGTCCATTCTAGACCTCCAAGTGAAGTTGAAGATGGTGTAGTGACTACAAAGATGCAGGTTGTGGAAATAGGCTAGACCTGCACCACATACAGCAGAGTACTTCAGACCCAATGATCAGGTTTTTACCTGAAAAGGTTCTCTGAAGCCCTGTTTATGTCTCACCTTGCGATATGCTCCTCCCAAGCTTCTGTGCATGCCCCGGTCTCTCCAAACCATATTTCCAACACCTTCAGGAAACCTGTCATGATAGTGAAGTGGATAAAGGATAGGTCGGCCAAGTTCCCAAAGAACCTGGCTTTGCTCTTACCTCAATTTAACTTGTCTCCTGAGGCCAGTTACTGACAATTCCAACTCAACACCAGGTCCCAGCCCCAAGCCCAGCCCTGCCAGGTAGTCACTATCCCCCCAGACCTCCCCACTCACTGAGGATGAACGGTCAGTGCTCATTGAGGTCTTACCTTCACCCCACAATACCCCGTGTCAACGAACTGTGTACACGCTGCGATACTGAACATTTGTGTTTACTTTTTCAATCATGACTCACACTCATCCTCCAAAGACCGTTCTCCCAACAGCAACATACTCCATTCTATTGGACATCCCTAGCTGGCCTCTTATCCTCCCATGACTTTTTTATCTCCAACTGCTGTCATGATATTAATTGCCTCAACCTGTCCACCCCTCTCATCCACTCCAACCTCACACCCTCTGTTCCAACCTCACCATCAAACCAGCTGACAAAGAAGGGCACAGTGTAGTTTGGTGCACCGATCTCTACCTCACCGAAGCCAGATGTCAAATCGCTGACACTTCCTCCTACATCCCCCTCGACCACAACCTCATCTCTCATCACCAAGCCATCATCTCCCAAACCATTCCCAACCTCATCACCTCATGGGATCTCCCATCCACATCCTCCAACCTCATACCACCCGATTCTACCTCTTATCTAAAATCTAAAACCCAACTGCCATGGTCAATCTATTGTCTCTGCCTGCTCATGCCCCATCGAGCTCATTTGTTCACATGCTCACGTCTTGACTCTGTCCTGTTCCCCTTGATCCATGAACTCCCTACATATGTCCGGGAGACCACCCATGTCCCCCACCACCTCCATGACTTTCTATTTCCCAGCCCCCAATGCCTCATCGTCACCATGGACATCCAGTCTCTAAACATCTCCACCAACCTCCCATCTATAGAATCCATCTACCAGGTCCACTGTCAAGGAAAGGCCGCCAGCATTCACAAAGATCCATCCCACCCTACCAATTCTTTCCTTCATCTACCATCGGGGAGAAGGTACAGACTCCTGAACACACGCACCATCTGGGTTTTGAAACAGTTTCTACCCTACTGTTGTTAGATTACTGAGTGGACTCACAACTATAACATTTGCCTGTACCTGTGTTTTTGTTTTGCCACTGTTTACCCATTATTTACATACCTTTGCTACTTAACTCTGTGATCTGCCTGTATTGCTCGTAAGACAAACCTTTCCACTGTGCCTCGGTACACGTGACAATAAATTCAATTCAAAATTCAATTCATTTCTTCCTCTCCCGCAAAACCAACCAGATCCCCCTCCACCAACATTCTCATTTAATTGGCGGAACTGGTCCTTACCCTCAAGGTGTCCTTTGAACCCTCACACTTCCTACAGACATGAGGGGTAGACATGGACACCTGCTTGGGCCCCAGCTGTGCCTATTTCTTCATAGGATAAGTGGAACAGTCCATCCTCCGCAGTTACACCAACACCATCCCCTACCTTTACCTCGGCTACATCGATGACTGAATGGGCACCACCTTGTACTCCCACAAGGAGGTTGAATAGTTCATCAACTTCACTAACAGTTTCCACCCTGATGTCAAGTTCGTATGGACCATCTCTGACACCTCCCTCTCCTTCCTGGACCTCTCCATCTCTGTCTCCAGTGACCGACTCAACATGAACATCAATTTCAAACCCACCGACTCCCACAGCTACCTTGACTACACTTCCTCCCACCACCCCACACCCCTCCTGTGAAAATATAATTCCTTACTCCCAATTCCTCCACCTCTACGATATCTGTTCCCAGGAGGAGCAATTTAACACCAGGACATCCCAGATGTCCTCCAATTTCGAGGACTGCAATTTCCCCTCTCACGTGATCAACAATGCCCTCCATCACATCTCTTCCACTTCTGCTCTCAATCCCCACCCCTCCACAACTGCGACAAGAATAGAACATCCCTGGTCCTCACATTCCACCCCCCAAATCCCAGATACAGCACATTATCCACCACTAATTGCACCACCTACAGTCACACCCCACTACCAAAAAATATTTCCCTCCCCACCCTTGTTCTGCAGAGACCCATTCCCTCCACAGCTCCCTCATTAGGTTCACTGTGCCCACACCTCCCCCTCACCTCTGTCCAAAGCCCAAAGGATCTTTTCACATCCAGCAGAGATTTACCTCATTTACCACATCTGTTGCTCTCAATGTGGTCTCCTCCACATCGGGGAGACCAAGCGCAAACATGCAGAAAAGTTCAGGGAACATCTCTAGACCACACACATCAAACAACCCCACTGCCCTGTGGCCAACCACTTCAAATCCCCTTCACAATCCTGGACCTCCTCCACTCCTAAATCAATGTCACCCACCAACTGGAGGAAGAATATATTTTGCCTTGGGACCCTACACCACAAAGAATCAACAGTGACTTCATCAGTTTCCAAATCTTCCCACCCTCCACTTCATCCCAGATCCAACCTTCCAGATCAGCACTGCCGTCTTAAACTGACCTACCTGCCCATCTTCCTTCCCACCTATCCACTCCACTTTCCCCATCGACCTATCACAGTCACCTCCCACCTGCATCCACTATCACCATCCCACCTACCTTCTCCCCCAACCCCACACCCAACCTCTATTTATCTCTCAGCCCCCTTCCCCATCACATTCCTTATGAAGGTCTTATGCCCGAAATGTCGACTCTCCTGCTTCTCAGATGCTGCCTGACCAGCTGCACATTTTCCAGCACCACTTTTCAACTCTTACTCTTCAGCATCTGTAGTCCTCACTTTCTTCCCAATGCACTGTCAATCTAAATGATTTTAACCCCCTACCAGTTTCTAGACCCACGTACACCTGCAGATTAAAATCCAGCATAATATTTCAGGTCAATAATGTTACATAAGAGCTGAATGTACTCATTACCTGCTGACAGCAAAATTATTTTTACATGTAGAAGAAGCATTCAATATCCTGGGCATTATTAATCGTGGCATAGAATATTAGAGCAAGGGTGTTTGCTGAACTACATTTGAGCATTGTTGACCAGCATTTCTTTCCATTTCTACTTACTCTTACAAATTTGGTGGTGATCCATTTTATTCAACTGCTGCAGTCCTTGAGGTGTAGGACACCCATAGTGCTGATGGGGAGGGACCAGGATTTTGACCCAGTGATACTGAAGAAACAGTAATATATTTCCAAATCAAGATGGTGTGTGGCTTGAGGAGATATTCCCATGTGTCGGCTGGCCTTGTCCTTGTTATACATTTGGAAGAAGCTGTTGAAGGAGGTTTTGTGACATGCTGATTTATTAGGACAATAAATGGCCAGATTGGTGTCAGGTGATCTAAACCCGATCTGTTGCAGCCTAGTTTCTTGGAAACTTTTAGAGACGCCCATGCTCAATGAACCATCCAAGATGCAACTGGCAACACTCAAAATGACAAAAGAGAAGAAGCAAATGTCTTTACTCGCACTCCTTAATAATCTTCCTTAATGATCTGCTGTACGATAAACAATTTTCCCCAGACTCAGACATCTAGATGGAGTATCTGGGAAGACCTATCTGCTGACTTAGAAGGGGCAGAGTTTTACCATAATTGTAAGCATACTGACAGCTACCTTTGCAAATCAGAGCAAAATTACAGGATTAGCTTGGCATGGAACTTGATTGCACCTAGTTACAGGGATGCTACAATGCTAACCTAGCAGGATTAACCTTAGTGATGTATGAGTAGCTTATCTCACAGTACCTAATCAGTCTCAATGGAATTGGGTTGTTCCCATTTTGTTTTGAAGACACATGCCTAGTATTCTATTTCCCTGCCATGTGACTTTTGGAGCTTTTCAAAGGGTGTGAAAATTTTTGAAATGTAGAATCATAAAGTACTGAAGAGGCCCTTCTGCCTTTGAGTCTGCACTGATGAAACTACTCTAAATCTACATTAATGCCATTTTCCAGCACTCAGCCCATAGCCTTGGATGGCATGACATTTCAAGTGCTCATCCAAGTACTTTTTAAAGGATGTGAGGTTTCCTGCCTCAGCTAACTTCCCAGGCAGTGCATTCCAGATTCCCTCAGCCCTCTGAGTGAAAAAGGTTTTCCTGAAACCCCCTCTTAAACCTCCTGCATTTCCCTTTAAAATTATATCCTCACCCTGTCCTTGCTCTCAAAAAAGGTTTTATACACTCTATCACATCCTCTGTTAGCCTTCTCTGCTCCAAACAACCAAAGCTTATCAAACTTCTCTTCATAGCTAAACTGCTCGAATGCAGGCAATATCCTGATTAATCTCCTTTGCACCTCCTCCGATACAATCACATCCTTCCTATACTCTCTCACTAGTGGGCAGCACAGTGGTTAGCACTGCTGCCTCACAGCGCCGGAGACCCGGGTTCAATTCCCGCCTCAGGCGACTGACTGTGTGGAGTTTGCACGTTCTCCCCGTGTCTGCGTGGGTTTCCTCCGGGTGCTCCGGTTTCCTCCCACAGTCCAAAGATGTGCAGGTCAGGTGAATTGGCCATGCTAAATTCCCTTTTGTTTAGGTAAGGGGTATATGTGGGGGTATGGGTGGGTTGCGCTTCGGCAAGTCGGTGTGGACTTGTTGGGCCGAAGGGCCTGTTTCCACACTGTAATGTAATCTAATCTAATCTACTCCAGCTGTGGCCTCACCAGTCTTATACAATGCCAACATAAACTCCTGGCTCTTGTAATCTGTGTCACGACTGATCATGACACAAATCTTGTATGCCTTCTTAACCATTCTATTAACCAACCTGCCATCCTCAGGGATTTGTGGACAGGCACTCCAAGATCCCTCTATTCCTTTGAGCTTCCTAGCGTCC
Organism: Chiloscyllium plagiosum; assembly: GCF_037043375.1. Classification (NCBI taxonomy): domain Eukaryota; kingdom Metazoa; phylum Chordata; class Chondrichthyes; order Orectolobiformes; family Hemiscylliidae; genus Chiloscyllium; species Chiloscyllium plagiosum. The sequence continues at coordinate 52,672,650 of NW_028270159.1, forward strand.
TGACATTCATTGAGTTCACATTTATATTGTTATTTCTTCCAAAATGCATTGCCTCACACTTACTTAGAATTCCACCTGCTACTGATCTACCCAGTCATGGTTAGATTAGCAGATCAGGGGGGTATGACTGTGAGAGTGTGTATGTGTAAAGGATATAAGTCTGTGAAAGGGAGCTTGTGTATGAGAGAGTGAGTGTATGGGTCTGTAGGAATGTGTGTGCGTGTCTGTAGGAGTATCTGTGCCTGTAGGAGTGTGTGTGTGTGTGTAATGCATTGGGGTCACCAATGTTAGGTTCTCATGGGGACGGTCTCAACTGGGACCTTGGGCTCATGTCCTATAGACACACGCACATAAACACTGCGACACACCCATACACTCATACAGACCCTCTCTCATACACAAGCTCTCTGTCATATCCTCACACATACGCTCCCACACTTACCCTCTCACAGATTTATACCCCTTTACACTCACACACATACGCATACTCTCTCACAAACACTCATACACCACCCCACACATACATAAGTTTGTGGGGTGAATTTGTACTTGCAGAATTACATTTTATTTTGCTCAAAAACTGCATAAATCCATGCAAGATTCTGAAAATACCTTTTTTAGATTAGAACCAGTCTGAACATTGGGACACAGACAGCCTCACACAGAGCACCTCACACCTTCAATGCATTATCTGGGCCAAGATGGCACCTATTGTTAAAGTTCACTTGAGAATGTAACTTTAAGTTCTGGGATCTACATAGGAAAGAACTGAAACTAACATGCCCATTCTAAAAGAGAAGACACTTAAACAATCCAGGTCTTTTTCAATATATCATTTCAGTTACATCACACTAAACTTTTGCTATAAATTCTGCATCCTACGATCTTATATTCCACAACTACCTGATGAAAGAGCAGTGCTATGAAAGCTAGTGCTTCCAAATAAACCTGTTGGACTATAACCTGGTGTTGTGTGATTTATAACAATGAGCAACGTGTTAGCCAACCTAGTCATTGGTTAATTCCTCACACCATTCAGTGCTCAGCCGTCTTTGTTTCTTTCCAGTTATGGACATAACTGATAAAACTGAGGCAGAGATTTGGGAAATTAAACAGAAGCTGAGGTTCTGCTTTAGAAAACTCAATACAGCAGTACAGATAGAAATTATTTAGTTTGATTCATGGAACTCGTTTGGGGAAGTGCGTGTATTTGTTATTGCATTAATAGGTGAAAACCTGTATTAATTTAATTAAATGATTGTTGAGCGTAACTATCACTCTGTATGTTAATTCATTGTGAAACAAAACTCCTTAACAATTCCTAAATTGGTCTTATCTCATGGAATGCGCTGCCCCAAAGAAGAGGAGGCAGATTCAATCAAGGTTTCTTAAAGGAAATTGACTAAGCATCAAAAACTTGCAGAGCTATGGGCATAGGGCTGAGGAATGGCATTGAGTGGCGAGAGTTAGAACAAAGGCAATGCTTGAAATGCCCGCCCTCTGTGCTGTAACTATTCTATAACTGTATGCTATGTCCATTTTCAGAAAGACCTGAGAAAGTAAAGTCATCATAGTCTTACTAGAGAGAGAGAAAACTGATGATTGCTTAACCTGAAGGCCAGCACACCTCAGGAGAGGAGTGAACAAAGTTAAAAATCACACTCCACCAGGTTATAGTCCACCAGGTTTATTTGGAAGCACTAGCTTTCGGAGCGCTGCTCCTTCATCAGGTGGAATGGCTGAGATGTAGAATCCTTCATGACGATCTCAGCGAGTGCAAGAACCCATACTGTTGGTGTCAGTCTGCACCATAAACCAGCCATCCAGTTAAAATGAATTAACCAACCCAGTTGAGAAGTGCACATATGAAAGACATAAGTATCGAATTAGGATTAGCACATTTAAAGAATAGAAGGCTTTTAGTCCATTAGGTTCATGTAGGCCGTCAGGTTCATTTTAATCCATTTTCCTTAAATCCCTGAAGGTGTTTATTCAATTTCCTTTTAAAAAGCAACATTTGACTCTGTCTCCACTACCCTCTCAGCGGGAGTTTCCAGATCCTATGAATAAAAATGGTCTACCTCAAGCAGTCTTCATTTCTTTTGCCAATCACTTTAAATCATTTTTATTTTAAAAATATACTTTATGCATATAAGACTTTATGAATACATAGCCATTAAAGCAGTTTAGTTCTGTACAGTCTTTGCATATGGTAAAACAGACAAATATTGGAGTTTGACTTTCCCAACAATTCCAGCAAACAAACCTAAGGCATTTCTTACTCATGAAACATACTATTTACATACGTTTGAGGCAGCGGGAAAGTCGGATAACTGAATTGTACTTTGGCCGAAAGAACTTGAGACAGAGGCCTTTCCCCACTGCACCTTAGCAGCAGCTGCCCCAAAATTATGCACATCCCTCAGAACATAGTGCTGGACCTTAGAATGTGCCAGTCTGCAACACTTAGTGAAGGTCAACTCTTTGCATTGGAAGAGTAGAGGCCTGTAGGTCAAAGTGCCCGTGTACATGGATGCGTTGCTGTTTTCTGCATGGATCTGTTGTCAATGCACACAACCCAGCTTTGCTCTTGCTTCAATTTAACCTGACTCCCGAGGTGGAGACTGGGTCTACAGTGGGGGTGGTCACGTAAGTGACATCATTGGAGGAAGTGACATGCATAGTGGCGGTTGCAGAGACGCAAGTGGCGCACTCGGTTGGAACCACAGAGGCGGATGTGATGTTCTTGGTGGTGTTCGCGGAAATGGTGTTTTCGGTGGCAGAGGCAGTTGTGGGGGCAGAAGTGGCATGTTTAGCAGGGTTCGAGGCAGTGGTTTCAGTGGCGTTTACAGAGGCAGCATGGTCGCCATTATTCCAGTAAGTGATGTCAGCTGGGGTGGAAGTGGTATGATGGGCAGTGTTCGCAGAAGCGGTATTTTCGGTGGAATTCACGGAGGCAGTGCAGACAACAGTGGCCACAGGGGCAGCATAGTTGGCAGTGCTACAGTACGTGATGTCAGCGGGAGCGGAAGTAGAATGTTTAGCAGCAACTGTGGGGGTGGAAGTGACATTGCAGGAGGCGTTTGTGGAAGTGGTGTTTTTGGCAGCATTCGGGAAGCGGTGGTTTCAGTGGTGTTTGCAGAGGTGGCCGCGGTGTGCTCAGTGGCGAGTGCGGAAATGACGTAGGCAATGGCTTCCACAGAAGTGACATCATCACTTGCGACAGCGTTGGCAGTTATAGCGGCCACATGGATAATGGCATCCAACCAGTTCCGGAGAGGGCCATGGAAAGGGTTGAGGGTACCGGGTTTGGGAAAATTGAGAGAGTTTGGCATACTTACATTCCTTGATGTCTGATAAGCTGGAGAAAAAGCATTGGTTGAGGGTGTGGATTCAAACTGCCATACTCTGCATGTAATGTCAGTACACTGGCAAAACGAAAGCAATTACTTCAGGAAAGGTAAGCTGTAACTTAACACATTTAGTCACTTATTTGGACATATTATTTCAATGTTAATTGTAGATGTACAGGCTTCCCAGACTTCTTGGATCTCACCAGTGAAAATATACAATTACAACTGAGAGCGCTGAAGCCGTGTCATTGCACTATGTCAATAGGTATTTCATACTCTTAGCTATAATGTTGCTTGCCTTCATTGGTCACTGCCCATTCTTGTCTTGCCAATCATGATACATCAAGGTCTTAAAACTTCATGTGCAACCAAAAATCTTTACTTTCCACTTCCAATGTTCCAACAGGGTCAATTCCTGTGGTTTCAGCAGAGGGGAAGTGAAGATGTCCCTCCACATCTCAGTACTAAATGGCTTCCCTATTGTTCTGAGACTGTGTCTCCTGATTCCAGATCCCCAGCCAGGGGAAACATCATTTCTGCATCTACTCTGCTCATTCCTTTCAGATGAGTGTAAGCTTTTACGAGATAGCCTCTCATTCTTCTGAAATGTTTCTCTCCTGCTGCTTAGATGCTGCCTGGCCTGCTGTGCTTTTCCAGTGCCACCCTTTTTGACTCTGTCTCTCCAGCATCTGCAGTCCTCACTTTCTCCTACCAGAGATTACAGGTCAGGTCTCCTTAAGTTCTCTTCATAGGACAGTCCCACCATTCCAGAAATTAGACTGGTAATAATGTTTGGATAGCTGAAGGGGTTTGTGGTCTCCCAAAATGGCCCTGCAGAAATGCAACATCAGAAAGAATGACCACCCCACAGGTTGCCATCATGGATAACCACATACCTTTGGTGTTTGACAATTCTGTGGGAAATAAAAGACACTAATGAGTACTGTCATGGGAATAATACTTCAAAATGATCATTTTAAAGATGATCATATTTCAGTTGTAACATCAAAGTAACACAAGTGTTGCATGTGATATGCCTACCTGATATATAGAGCTAAAAATGTGTTGCTGGAAAAGCGCAGCAGGTCAGGCAGCATCGAAGGAGCAGGAGAATCAACGTTTCTCCTGCTCCTTGGGTGCTGCCTGACTTGCTACGCTTTTCCAGCAACACATTTTCAGCTCTAATCTCCAGCATCTGCAGTCCTCACTTTCTCCTACTTGATATATAACACTGTTATTGGATAAATTAGATATCCACTCCCTTCAATTCTGTTGATTGACATTCCACTGATTCCCAGCCTCTTCTCTTCTGCAGATATGGGTAGTGAGATGACTGAGAAAGTAGCTTGTGCACTCTGTCATTCCCTTGCCGACGTGCTCTATTTCTGATGCACTGGTCTTTTGAATAAGAGGTAAAACTACTCGATCTCCCAAACCAACATAATCCCTAAACCCTACTTTGAATAACAGGAATTATCCTTATTTTTATTTATCCAATTTTTATTCCCCAGTAAATATCAAAGAATGCATTAATGATGATTATCACATTGATATTTATCAGTACTGTTACTACATTTCCTACTTCATAACAGTTAGATACTTAAAACGTGCTTCATTGTTTGTAACACATGTCAGAACATCCTGCGATCAGGAAAGATGCAGAAAGAATACAAATCTTACCTTATGCCCTTAGCCTCTAATGCTAATTTGACAAGGAAACATGGATACCACCCCCTGAAGAGGTGATTCCTCTACTACTATTGTACCTCATTTTATCCATTCTGATAGACCAACACCCCACCAACCTCCATGTACAACGTATCATCCGCCGTCATTTCCGCCACCTCTAAACGGACCCCACCACCAGGGATATATTTCCCTCCCCTCCCCTATCAGCGTTCCGAAAAGACCACTTCCTCCGTGACTCCCTCGTCAGGTCCACACCCCCACCAACCCAACCTCCACTCCCGACACCTTCCCCTGCAACCGCAAGAAATGCAAAACTTGCGCCCACGCCTCCCCCCCTCACCTCCCTCCAAGGCCCCAAGGGACACTTCCATATCCGCCACAAATTCACCTGCACCTCCACACACATCATCTACTGCATCCGCTGCACCCGATGTGGCCTCCTCTATATTGGGGAGACAGGCCGCCTACTTGCGGAACGTTTCAGAGAACACCTCTGGGACACCCGGACCAACCAACCCAACCACCCCGTGGCTCAACACTTCAACTCCCCCTCCCACTCCACCAAGGACATGCAGGTCCTTGGACTCCCCCATCGCCAGACCATGGCAACACGACGGTTGGAGGAAGAGCGCCTCATCTTCCGCCTGGGAACCCCCCAACCACAAGGGATGAACTCAGCACCGCAATCTTCTTCCTGACCTCTCCGCCCCCACCCCACTCCGGCCTATCACCCTTAACTTTACCTCCCTCCACCTATCACATTTCCAACGCCCCTCCCCCAAGTCCCTCCTCCCTACCTTTTATCTTAGCCTGCTGGACAAACTTTCCTCATTCCTGAAGAAGGGCTTATGCCCGAAACGTCGATTCTCCTGTTCCTTGGATGCTGCCTGACCTGCTGCGCTTTTCCAGCAACACATTTCCAGCTCTGATCTGCAGTCCTCACTTTCTCCTCATAGACCGACAGGCAGCATCTGAGCTTTAAAATGCAAACCCTTTAGCTTTTCACAAATGCAGACAAAGCTTTCCAACATTATTAAATGTTCAATTTCAGATTCACATGACCTTACCTACAATGTAGAACATGAACACCTTCCAACGCTCAAAAACAGTCCAAAACCACGTTACCAAGCACGTGACCTGCCAGCCTCGCGCCCCCAGTGGCACGTGGGTGGGCCGTGACCTCGCCCCCTTCAGCCTGGAGGGAACCAATAATCGGCCAACAGACGGAAACCTATCGGAACGCAATCTAATTGACATCAGGATAGACCAATGGAATTATCGATCCGTCGGAAGGTCCAATAGAGAGTGCGGCGGTGACGCAGCCGCTCTATAAAAGAGCAGCGCAAGCGGCTGTTGTCAGTTTATCGTTCCCTGGAAAGTAGAGAGGTTAGGGCGGAGGTAGAAACATGAGAGAGATTGTGCACCTTCAGGCAGGCCAATGTGGCAACCAGATCGGAGCCAAGGTCTGTATTAGGGTCACCCAGCCAGGCAGTGAAGGGACGGGATGGCGAAATAGCCCAAGGGGTCCGCCCGGGGTAAATGGGGCGTCTTACTCGAAGTGGGGGGAGGTAGCCACCTAGGCTTCCCTTTTCGTTAATAGCGATACGCTGTGGTAACTGACTATTCGGAGAGTGCTTGAGGCGCCGTCAATGGGGTAGTTGTCTGAGACATCGGGCGACGGTCCCGGATTAAGTACCGTAGGTCGGGGACGGAGGTTGAGTCTAGACAAAATTCCCTGCTTTTCGGGGCGGGATTGTGGCGTCTTGAGGCGCTCAGTGGGGTTGAGGTTCCTGTTTTCGGGTGGAGGTGGGTGTGTGATTTCAGTGTTAGGGATGGTGGTATGGGACGCTCCGGGTTGTGAGGTCTGGGTGACGGTTGAATTTGAGTCGGCGGCCGTTAAAAAGCGCGCGAAGATGGGCGTCACGTGTGCATGCGCGAGCTTGATGGGGGCGTGTTAGCTGATCTCGTGCGCTGCCTTCGTCACGTGGTGCGTCTTCTCGCGTTGGCGATCCACGTGGGGCTCTCGCCACGTTCTGTACAGTGAGTCTACCGAGTGCGACGTGGAGCCAAACGTCTACTGTTTCAGTCTTTTGTCGTCATCTTAAAAGGAGGCACCTGTTTAAACTTGTCAAGTAACACTTGACTCTCGATCACTCCGCGAGATCGTTGAGCCTTAACGTTTCGGATCCGTTTGCCCTTCAGATTACTGGCCTGGTTTACTCAAACAGAATCGAGAGATTAAACTTCAGTCAGCGTCTTTAGGAGCCTGATGGGATCTCTGCTGTTAACTTTGACATCAAATGTAGGCAAGATAACAGCCAAAGCTTCATCTTTAGGAGTCTGGTTCAGATCCTATTAATTGTTCTCAGCAGTTGAACCCTGTTCATTCAGAGCTGCATCTAATCAAAGTACAGTTTTTTAATGTGTGGAAATTTTAAAATCTCATTATTTCATTCGAAATGAAATCAATTAGTGGGACATAGCTCTTGCTAAAAGTTAATGCTTTGGTGTGGTCCTCAGCCAGTATATGCTATTGTTCTTAACATGTTTTTGACCTCCATTTTCCCACATGGACAATAAAGATCATAAAGTGATTTCAAATGGAACTGTTGGAGTCATGCTTTCCTGTAACTTGCTGCTGGATGCTAAATCTTCAGTAAACTGAAAATTAATCAAAGATTAAAAGCTTAGCATGAAATATAAAAGATGGTTGATGCTTTTAGTAATATTTAATCAAAGCTGTGCACTGGTTACTTTAGAGGGTAATAGTGCAGAATTGATAGGAAGGGACAGATTGTCTTTTATAGTGATGGTTGGCTGATTTTTAAAAAATACTAATAGTATTAGAGGAAAAATAGAACCAATTCCCTGGACCTGAGGGTCTTCATCCTAATTTCCAAAAGTGTTCGCATAGATTGTGGCTCTGTTGCTTGTCATACTCAAGTGCTGCAGATTCTGAAACCGTACTGATTGCCTTTTGAAGATCTACAGAATGATTTTCCAAAGTAGAAAACTACAGGTCAGTTAAACCTGCATCACTAATTGGGCAAAATGCAATCATCAGTTATGAGCTTGTAACAGGAAGTTTAGAAATCCAATTTAGAAAGGGAAATCATATCTACTAACTACACTAGCTTTGATTTGGGTAAGAACCAAGCTTAGGGGTGGCATGGTGGCTCAGTGGTTAGCACTGTTGCCTCACAGCACCAGGGTCCCAGGTTCCATTCCAGCCTTGGGTGGGTGGCTGTCTGTTTGCAGTTTGTGCATTCTCCCCATGGGTTTCCTTCAGGTGCTCTGGTTTCTTCCCACAGTCCAAAGATATGCAGATTAGGTGAATTGGCCATGCTCAATTGCCCATCGTGTTAGGTGCATTAGTCAGAGGGAAATGGGTCTGGGTGGGTTACTGTTTGGGGGATTGGTGTGGACATGTTGGGTCGAAGGGCCTGTTTTCACACTAGAGCTCCTAGACAGCTGAAGCAGAAACCGTGGATGAAATGAATTTGGATCCTCAAAAGGCATTCAGTAAAGAGCCACACAAAAGGTTACCACCTGGTTTTTGGCATTAATAGGGAACAAGGGCATGCTAACTAACAAGAAATAGGTATAAATGGATCCATTTTGACGTGGAGTGAGACATTGATCAATACTGGAGCCCTGATTACTTAGAGCTGAATTAATGATGTAAGTGAAAGGAGCAACTGTTGTAGCCAACTTTGTTTTTGATCCTGTAAAGCAGGTTGAGGACAAAATTCTACAAAGGAATAAACTAGTTAAATGAGTTGTCCAAATGTGATATTAAAGTTGTTCACTTGGCAGGAAGAATGGAAAAGCAAAATATCAATTGGGAGTGGAGAAACTGCAGGATGCTAAAGTTCACTGAGATACAAATGTGCTTGTACTTGAAATCATGCAGGTTAGTAGGTAATTATGAAGGCAGGTACAAGATTCATTTTTTGTATTGCAATTGGAAAAGTATAAAAATTGGGAGGTTTTAATACAGCTGCTGAAGTACTACATTTTTCTGATGCCTTGAGTAGGAGGTTTGCTTGATGAAGAAAGGTTGAGTGAGCCCAGGTCTGTGTTCGGAGTTTAGATAAATGAGTTGATCTTATTGAAGCATAAGTTTCTGGGGGGTGGGGTCATGATAGTGTGGATATTGAGGATGTTTCACCCTGTGGGTAAATCAAGAACAAGGGGATGCATGCAAAGGGGTATTTAATTTAAAATGGTAAAGGATTTTCTTTTTCCGCAGAGAACAGCTGGAGGGTATGTCATTGAATCTATTGACCGCTGATTTAAAATAAGCAGGGCCACAACAGAGGGATTAGGATACAATCAGATCAGTCCTATTGAATGACGGAGCAGGGGTCAAATGGCCTATTTACGCTTATATTCTTGGGAGTCATAGAATCCTGGGGTCTTTGCTGAAAGTGAAACTGAGGCTTACAGACAGATGAAAATAGAAGGTTTTGATAACCAGAGGGAAAACAGGGCATTGGAGATTATTAGGAGAATTATGACTGACTTTGGATTTCGACAGCATTTGGCTAAAGATTGATTGATTGGAGACTAGAAATAGGTGGTCATTGAGATAGAGGTTGGAAGATGAGCTTGGAGTGGGACAAGGCATGCAGGTTGTTAACAGTATTATTTAGACTTGAGTCTATGGCTAGGGGCTGAAAATGATGGCTGCTATCTTCCTAGTGCTCAAGGGAAAGAAGTTGTGACTCATTCAAGGTTTATTATTGACTTGCATTGCAGAGGAGTAGAATGAAGGAAAGGTAGTAGTATAAAACTATCTTAATCCATGCCTTAGTGCCAGCATAGGGTTAGTGAAGGTGAAAGTGAGGACTGCATATTAGAGCAGTGCTGGAAAATGGAGGGCTCCTGCCTGAAGCATTTTTTTTTTCTGCTGCTCGACCTATGTTTTTCCACCACCACTCTAATCCTGATAGGGACAATGAAGGCAAGTGGATCAAAAATGGATTAGATTACTTCGTGTGGAAACAGGCCCTTTGGCCCAACAAATCCACACCGACCCTCCAAAGAACCACCCACCCAGACCCATTCCCCTACATTTATCCCTTCACCTAATACTACGGGTAATTTAGCATAGTCAATTCACCTAACCTGCACATCTTTTGGACTGTGGGAGGAAACTGGAGCACCTGGAGGAAATCCACACAGGCACGGGGAGAATGTGCACACTCCACAAAGATTGCCCGAGGTGGGAAGTTGAAGCCGGGTGTCTGGCACTGAGGGGCAGCAATCCTAACCACCGTGCAGAAGTGATTGAGGCTAGAAACGATTATCTAGATGTGCTATGGTTGCAATTGAGTAAGGAGGAAGGACGAAGCATGGACTGTCCTAGGATACTACTCAATGTATCAGAGTTTTGAAAGAAGGCATTGTAGTTGAATGACAAAGACTGCAGAGAGGCCAAGGAGTAATAATTCAATATGGATACCTTGGTTGGAATTGTTTTTGATGGTGATGAGCCTGTTAGAAGACTTACAATGTCATATGAAAGGACAGTGTTTATATCTATTGGTGTTTTTAGGCACGAAGCAGACCGGTTTTAAGCCATAAAATCTGAACTGTACAGCACTAAAGGAGACCGTTTGAGTGTTCCATGAAAGACCACTTACTGTTCTTTGCCCATATATGTGCATATTTTTCTCTTTTGAAGTATCTATCCCATTCTCCGCAGCCATCATTGATTTGCTTCTTTTGCCCTGTCAGGCATTGCATTTCAAATCTAGACTCTTTTTGTATTTAAAGAAAATCTAACTAGTAATAGATGCTTATGATTTTCTCCATCAAAATTAACAATTTTGAAAACCCAAGCCTTTCACTGCTCCAAAGATAAGAATTTCAATCTTTCCACATAAAGACATGAATGCTGGCACCATTCTGGTAAATCTATATACACACCCAAAAGAAAAGAGCCAATTTATTGACACTGCCAAGATAAATGGCATGGTAATTAATCATCACTTGAAAAACAACATTGCCCAAAGAGGGGTATGAGGCACAAATACCATAATGTGAGCTGATGCATTGCACATTCCCTGTGACTCCATTTAGAGTACAGTCTATCTAGCAGCAAAATTCACTTTTCATGTGTTGCAAATGATTGATTGTATTTTGATCTAACATTGAGTTAGCTTGACACTTATTAAAAGGCATCTTTCTGAAGAAAGGTTGTTGAAGCCAAAACATTAACTTTGATTTCCTCTATAGCTGCTGCCAGACCTGTGATTTTCCAGCAATTACTTTTTGTACCTTCAAAAAGAAATGCCCTTGCTTTTGATGACCTGAATTGACAGAACTTCATGGGGAAATCTATTCCTACATTTTGTGAGTGGTCACATAATATCAATGTGACCTTTGGGTAATCATCCTCATTGCTGCCATGTTCTGAGCGTAACATTACAGTCTACATTTTGCAAGAATTAGAAATTCGCTGTTGGTTGAGAGTTCCTCAGGAACTGGGGCTATAATTTATTTGCTTGATGGGATTAGATGGACCTGTGCTGTAAACAAATGAAGATTTACAATCAACTAATAGTTTGTAGTTTTGGTAACTTACAGGTAGTGTAAAACATGGAACATTTCATCCAAGTTTGGCTGACATGGTTCCCATCATAGGCATACTTTAACCATGCCCAGATAGGAAAGAATCATAATTAGATTCAGATCATCAGTACTTATTTGTGCACCACGTCCTAGTTCTTCAGCCATTTCATCTAATGAGTTTTGACCAGATATTTTAGTATCTAGTATTATCTGCTGTGATTGAGTAAAATAAACCAGATTGGTGAAAAGTCTTTTTTATTCTGACTTTTTGGGATTCCCATGTTTGAACTTCGAATTAAACAAGTTTCTCCGGAAGGGACAATTAGTAAAGCTTAACACAAGCATTAACCAAGATTGATGCCTTTTGTGTCACTGTTGAAACATATACTATCACAAGTATTCCAGAATCAGTATCTAGTATCATTAATCATGTGGATGCTACACTATGATAAAGATGTAGAATTGTTTTTTAGATTTTGGAGACGGAATAAAGGCTACTTCTAATTATTTCTTATGACTTGATGGTTGTATTCTTATTGTTGCTTTTATTTTAGTTCTGGGAAGTCATCAGTGATGAACACGGCATTGATCCCACTGGAGCCTACCATGGAGACAGTGATCTGCAGCTTGAGAGAATCAATGTGTATTATAATGAGGCTACAGGTATTAATTAGTTTAAAATAATTGGCTGTAATTTGTTTGTTATGAGCATTGCAGTATCTTATAATTTATATTTTGACCAGGTGGTAAATACGTACCCCGAGCAATCCTTATGGATTTGGAGCCTGGTACTATGGATTCTGTTCGCTCAGGACCCTTTGGGCAGATTTTCAGACCAGATAACTTTGTGTTTGGTAGGTAAAGATTTCATGAAATTGACAACCTGAAGCTGAATGACATTAATTGTTATGGGACAATTACTTTTGAAAACTTATTTATTCAGGCAGCTATTCCAGTATTTCTTGATGGGTGGTTTATTAACAGGAGACTCTACAGAAACTGCTGAACTATTCCAGGCACAGCAACAGTAGTGACCTTTGCTATCCAGTTTACTATCTGCTGTATTCATGAAGAAAACGATAAGAGATTAGAGCATGATTGAGTTTTATGAAAATTATATGGTCCTTTGAGAAGATCTAACTTTGGCAGTCTTTATTCTTCCCAAATTGTTTGTTTGTGATGATTAAAACCGGTTTCTTTCTTAATTTTGTTTGAAATTAACTAGAATTTTCCCTAACTTGTATATCAATTACTTCTTACTTTGATTCCATCTCTCTCAATTTTGTAAATTAGTAGGCTCTTCTTGATTGTTGAAGCTTATAATTTGGTTTTCCAATTAACAATTGCCTAAGAGGAAATACTGCTATAGCAGACTGTTTTAACAGGTACCTTATTGAGTCATACAGCACAGAAACAGACCCTTTGAACAAACTCATCTGTGCAGATCAAGTTTCCTAAAACTAAACTAGTCCTGCTTACCTGTATTTGACTCCTATCCAATAAGCCTGTCCTATTCACGGTACCTCATTTATCACTTCCTTTGGCAGTTCATTCCACATACAAACTATCCAGTGTGAGAAATAGGTTGCCCCTCAGATCCCTTCTAAATCTTTCTCCTCGCTCCTTCATAATGTGCATCTAGTTTTGAACTCCCTCATCTTGGGGAAAAGATCTTTTCCCCATGTACCTTACCTATTCCGTGCATGATTTTATAGAACTCTAAAAGGTCACAGCTCAACCTCGTATGCTCCAATGGAAAAAAAATTCCACCCTCTGCTTACAACTCAAAACCTCCAGTCTAAGCAACATCCTTCTATATCTTTTTTGAATCCTCTCCAATTTAATATCCTTCCTGTGGCCAGTTGTCTAGAACTGTACTCAAACCAACATCCTGTACAACCACAGCATAATGTCACAACTCCTATACTCAATGGCAATCTTGATTAACTGGTAAAACTTATGTACCTGAAATACAGTAAGTCATGTATTACAGGTATCCACCATTTTTCAAAAGTTTGCTTTACACCACTTCACTTTTTCGAAAGACCTAAATTAGTACCTGTTTTTGCTAACGGAAGGAAATATGAAGAGGATTTTTGCATTTACAAGAAAAGGTGAAAAGCGAAAATAGCATTCGGCGTCTGTTTGCAGTAAGTTGTTACAGAAGCAGCACGCACCCCTAGCAGCGAGGGTGATGCTGCCAAGCTCCTCCCTTGGGAACTACATTCAGCATCAAGACACCATAGCTTTGAACTGTCTGTGAGCATCTGTGCTTTATCTCAATCATTCCTGCGTTTACTATATGTTAGTGTTTGTTTTGGGTTTTATGTGTTATTTAGTATGATTTGGTACATTTTCTTTTGGATCTGGGAATGCTCAAGTTTTTTCCCATATACATTAATGGTAATTGCTTCTTTGCTTTATGCTATTTCAGCTTATGTAAGTAGGAACACTCTACTTTGGGGGATACCTGTATTACGATCTTGGAGTAGTCAGTTGAGGGTGTGAGTGAGAAGGCTCTCTGTTGATAGGTTTTATTTGAGTTAAAGTTGCATTATTGTTTAAGTGAATTATGTAGTAAATAAAGTATAACAGATGTGTATATACCATGCACTATGTTGGCCAGACTGCATTTATTTTTTTTTTTTGTTTGTGTGTGTTTTTACACTGATTTTGTGGACCTCTTGATCAACCAGAATATTTGACCAACTGACATGCTCCTGGTCCCATAGGTGCCAGTTAATAAAAATGCCAATTTCCAATGGAGGTGTTTAAAATAATTAATCTATTCCAGTGATTTCCTGAACCTAGGCTAACTTGAGCAGAATATATATTGTATAGAATGGAGTTTTGAGATCGAACTCTTAATGTACTGTATTGCAGAGACAGAAATTTATCTTTCTCTTATTTCTTATAGGACAGAGTGGTGCTGGTAACAATTGGGCCAAAGGACATTACACTGATGGAGCTGAATTAATTGACTCTGTTCTGGATGTGGTGAGAAAGGAGGCTGAGGGGTGTGATTGCCTGCAGGGATTCCAGCTAACCCACTCGTTGGGTGGTGGTACTGGCTCTGGCATGGGTACACTCCTTATCAGTAAAATCCGTGAAGAATATCCTGACAGAATTATGAATACTTTCAGTGTTGTGCCTTCACCAAAAGTGTCAGACACGGTAGTAGAACCTTATAATGCCACCTTGTCTGTCCATCAGCTTGTAGAGAACACTGATGAAACCTTCTGTATTGACAATGAGGCTCTGTATGACATATGTTTCCATACCCTTAAACTGACAACGCCAACTTATGGTGATTTGAATCACCTAATGTCAGCTACCATGAGCGGTGTAACAACCTGTCTGCGTTTCCCTGGTCAGCTCAATGCTGACCTGCGTAAACTAGCAGTGAACATGGTGCCTTTCCCCCGACTGCATTTCTTCATGACAGGCTTTGCTCCTTTGACCAGCCGTGGCAGCCAGCAATACCGTGCCCTCACAGTACCTGAGCTTACCCAACAGATGTTTGATGCCAAAAACATGATGGCAGCCTGTGACCCTCGACACGGCCGCTACCTGACTGTTGCTGCCATTTTCCGAGGACGCATGTCCATGAAAGAGGTGGATGAACAGATGTTGAATGTCCAAAACAAAAACAGCACATACTTTGTTGAATGGATTCCCAATAATGTTAAGACAGCTGTTTGTGATATCCCACCTAGAGGCCTCAAGATGTCTGCCACCTTTATTGGCAACAGTACAGCCATCCAGGAGCTGTTTAAACGCATCTCTGAGCAGTTTACTGCCATGTTCCGGAGGAAAGCCTTCTTGCATTGGTACACTGGTGAGGGCATGGATGAGATGGAGTTTACTGAGGCTGAGAGTAACATGAATGACCTGGTTTCTGAGTACCAGCAATATCAGGATGCTACAGTTGGAGATGAAGGTGAATTTGAGGAGGAGGGTGAAGAAGAGGCTGCATAAATAAAAAGACTTGTATATTGTGAACTTCTAAACATGTTTTCTTTGTTACATTAAGACCTGTTTCTGAAGTTTGTCTATTTTCCCGTTCTGTGGTTTTGTATCTTCTGATTTTTTTTAAACTACTGGTTTTTATTCGAATAAAAATTGTTGATAGTAATTTAATTTATATATTTTCTCTCCATGTTTTCGATTTAGAGCATGTAAAACATAAAAGATCCTGGAGTTGTACATGATATAATTTCACAATGTACAAGTGAGATTACTATGTTGGCCAGACTGCATTTTTTTTTTTCTCTAACTCCCACACTGCCACCTAACAACAGCAAAAGTGCTTATTTTTCCCCAGCACTCATGTGTGTGCAGGTGTATGACACAGTGAATGAACAATGTGTGCATAAAACTTCATTCATATTCCACCATCAGGAAGAAAGGAAATACCGTGTGGGCAGTGATGCATTGTGTACCTCAACAAAGGGTAGTACTGAGTGAACACAGCATTACATTTAGTTGACACCAATCAATGAGAAATAATTTTGCTAAATGGCTTTCAGCTGCTACTTACTTTTTGTAACATTCTTGCACCCAGTCGATGAACAGCTCTTATGGTGCAGTGGTTTGTTTTTAGATATTTTTATTGAAAATTTTAACATGTTTTAACAAGTTTACAAAAGAAAACAAAAAAAGGCCCAAGTATAAACATTGATATACAATTGAATCTTAAATAAATGATAACCAAAATCTATCAAACAAGGAAAAAAAATACCGAGAGGGAAAAAAAAGACAAAACTCAACTAACTACTCATCTAACTTACAACTAACCAGAGTGTATCATTAAAATTCTTACATTATTCAAGAGAAAAAAAATCCAACAGATAACACAAATTGAGCAGTGATACATGCTCGGAATGTGTTAACATCAGATCACAACAAAACCCATATTTATCCAAAACATCCTGAGCATAGAGCATATAAAATTCACAAAAATAAAAACTCTTTAGTACTTAAGGAGAGGGAAGCACTGAAATCACTAAGAAACGATAAGAACATAATCATACTACCAGCAGATAAAGGCAGAATGACAGTCATCCTAGATAAATCTGATTGATTACATCCTAGATAAATCTGATTACATCCAAAAAGCACAACAACTACTTGCAGATATCAACACCTACCAAATGAAGGAATTTGACCCCACACCACAACTCACCAATAGGATAAATAACACTAAGGAATCTACAAAAAAACGGACAGATAACCAGAGCTGACCTACAAAGAATGAAACCGGAAAGCAACAACACCCCCAGATTCTATGGATTACCTAAAGTACACAAACCAGACATCCCACTCAGACCCATAGTATCACTACCAGGGACACCATCATACAAACTGGCCAAAGAACTACAACAGAAACTGAAACACCTGGTCAATGTATCCAAACACTCTATACAATCAACACAGGAATTCTTGGACATCATCAGAAATATACACATCGACAAAGAAGAAACCATGATATCATTCGACGTGACGGCACTGTTTACTTCGATTGACAAAACCCTAGCCAGAGAAACAATAGCCAACCTACTGGACATACAGAACAGAAAACCGGATGCTGAACCTATCAACAAAGATGGCATATTTAAACTGGTCTTGTGCCTCACAACACACTTCACATTCAACAACCAGATATACGAACAAATCAACGGAACACCCATGGGATCACCAATCTCGGGACTCGTAGCAGAGGCAGTTATGCAAAGGTTAGAACAAACAGTCCTACCACAAATTCAACCCAAACTCTGGGTCAGATATGTCGACACATTTGTAATCATTAAAAACACGGAAATAGAAAAAACACACCGGATCATCAACGCCACACTCACAGGAATCCGATTCACGAGAGAAGAAGAAAAGGATAGCCAACTCCCATTCCTAGACGTGATGGTACAGAGAACACCGAACGGAGAATTCACTACAAGGGTATACAGGAAAGCCACACACACAGACCAAGTCCTAAACTATGAAAGTAACCACCCCAACACACACAAACGAAGCTGCATCAGGACACTATTCAAAAGGGCCACAACACACTGCAGTACACCAGAACTGCAAAAAGAAGAAGAGGAACACCTATACAAGGTATTCGCCAAAAACGGATACCCGCGCAACTTCATCAACAGATGCCTAAGAGAAAGACCACGGAATGAGGACATACCACAACTAAAAGGACTAGCCACACTACCATACATCAGGAGCATCTTAGAACTGACAGCCAGACTACTGCGACCCCTAGGACTCATAACGGCACACAAACCAACAGCCACGCTCAGACAACAACTCACCAGAACGAAGGACCCGATATCCAAAATGAGCAAGACGAATGTAGTGTACAAAATACCATGCAAGGACTGCACAAAACACTATATAGGACAAACAGGAAGACAGCTAACAATCCGCATACATAAACATCAACTAGCCACGAAACGACACGACCAGCTATCCTTAGTAGCCACACACGCAGACAACAAGCAACATGAATTCGACTGGGACAACACTACTATCATAGGGCAAGCCAGACAGAGAACAGCCAGGGAATTCCTAGAGGCATGGCATTCATCCACAAACTCCATCAACAAACACATCGACCTGGACCCAATATACCAACCACTACAGCGGACAGCTGAAACTGACAACTGGAAGCGGCAGGGACAGACCACTATAAACACAGGTGGAAACATCAAAGAAGCGCTTCGCGGGAGGCTCCCAAGCACTGATGATGTCGCCTAGCCAAGGGATGAAACGTTTGCAACAAAAACTTCCAGCTCGGCGAACAGAACCACAACAACGAGCACCCGAGCTACAAATCTTCGCACAAACTTTGAGCTCTTTAGTACATTCAGATCAGTATAATAAAAAAAATTATTTCTAAATAGTAAAAAAAAACATTTAAATGGAGATCTTCCCCCTTATTCCCAGGAGGCATCACTTCCTTTCCAAAAAACCCCATCATAACCGCTCCCAACCAGTGCCCTACCCTTGACCCAGGCACCCCACGATAGGATAAAGAAAATTCAAGTATACTACTGAACTAGAACTAACAGTGAGTACCCTATCCCCTACCCCGCAGTAAATAATAATTAAATATATTAATACAAAATAACGGGACAAACAACCCTGCTCCCCTGGACAAAGATAAAATAAGATAAGGTAGCCACTTTCCCACCCCCATCTACATTAACTAGACCCCCTGGCCTATATATATCATATATATATATATATATATATATATAAAAGGGGTTGGAAAGGAAATCGCTAAGTAAAGGATGAATAAATAAACCCTTCTTCCCACAGCCCTGGGGATAATATTGAATAGTAAGACAATGAAAAAAAAGGGTAAACCAGGGTGGGGGTAGGGCAAAACAACATCAACTCATAATTTAAGAGAATCCAAAAGTTCCTTGGCCTTCTCCGGTGATCCGAAGTTATACACAGACCCTTCATGGCTAAAGGGTAGCGCAAGGAGTATTGAATGTTTAAATCCCTTAAACGCTTCTTTGCTTCATCAAACGCCTTCCTCTTTCAGACCAAAGCTGGGGAAAAGTCCTGAAATAACATAATCTTGGATCCTTTATAAGTCATGGCTTGGGGATCTTTCCCAAGATTTCTGGAGGCTCCAAGAGCATCTGCCTCACCTTATAGCTCTGCAGCCGGAACAGAACCGGGTGGGGGCGCTGGTTTGAGCCAGGCCCGCGTATTGCAACTCGGTAGGCCCATTCTACCCTTACATGGCCTGATCCAGCCTCCAGATTCAATAACTGTGGAAGCCACTGTTCAAGGAACCTTGTAAGCTGGCCTTCTTCTTACCGTTCAGGAAGGCCCAGCAAATTAATATTTTTTCGACGACCTCAATTTCTTGGATGCCTCGGCCATGCTTTTGTAGCGCGGCCGAGAATGAATTCCACCGACTTCGGGACTCTTCTATGAAAGCATCGATCTTTGCGTCGAGTTTGGAGATTGTTTCCGCGAGGTACGTCCCCCGGAGCGGTTGCGGACGCCTCTGCTGCGGGTGGGGGAGGGGCTCCTGCCTGCTGAGAACTGCGGGCTCCTTTCCCCCTTGTCATTTTTACAGGAGACTGAACTGTATAAATTTAGTACTAAACCACTAATTACATTAAGTAAAAACTAATTTTAATTGATTTGGTGAGTGTGGTGGGGGAGGGTGACCCACTTTGCCTAGGTCTTGGGAGGAGCACTATAGACTCAAACTTGCTGAGTCGCCGCCATCTTGGATCTCCCCGCAGTGGTGTTTTTAATGTAATCCATTTTTTCAAATAATCTGTTTAGAGACGTTGTTATTACACACCTGGAGCAGATGAGACTTGAATCTGTTTCTCCCAGTCCAGGGGTTGGGAAACTACCAGCATACCATAAGGGAACCCTGGGTGTGTGAATATACTTGAACAGTGGATTGAAAATGCCTGCAGCCAATAAATGGCTTCATTTTTAGTTTGAAACCTAGAATAAGGCTGACATAGTGACGCAGCACTATATTTGAAAAGATTAGGGGCTTCAACTAGTCACAAGAAAGTATTGGTGAATTGACTATGTTAGGTTTTGAAAATCTGTAAGTTGCAAGAAGAAGAAAAGCACTTGGAAGGGAGATGGTATTCATCAGTTCTTCCAGAGACTGATGAAGTACCAAGTAGTGGAATAGTTTTCTTTCTAAAGGGAGAATGTCTAAGAATAGTTTAAGAGGATTTGAGAGTTGGCTGTTGTATTATAAACTTAAGATTAGTAATCAAGAAAAAAAAAGTAAAGTAGATGGATGTGAATGTACAAAGCATGATTAGTAAGTTTGCTGATGATATAACATCAAGAGGTATTGTTGATGGCAAGGGAGGTTATCAAAAATTACAGTGGGATCTTGATCAAATGGGGAAGTGGGCTAAGGACTAGCAAATGCAATTCAATAGAGATGTGTGAGGTGTTGCGCTTTGGAAAGTCAAACTAAGGTAGGACCTATGCAATAAATGCTAAGGTCCTGAGGAGTATTCTAGAACAGGAACATAGGAGTACGAGTACATGATTCTTTCAAGGCAGCGTCACACGGTAGACAGTGGTGAAGAAGGCATTTAGCATCTTGGCCTTCAGTGGTCAAGGCATTGAATATGGGAGTTGGAACGTTATGTTACAGTTGTATAAGTCATTGGTGAGGTTGTACAGTTTTGGTCACCCTGTTATAGGAAAGACAGTTAAACTGGAAAGCATGCAAAAAAAGATTTACGAGCATGTTCGCCAGGTCTCGTAGGTCCTGAGTTAATAGGGAGAAATTGGCCAGTGTAGGACTTTATACCTTGGAATATTAGGGAATGAACCTTACTGAGATGTATAAAATCATGAGGGATATAGTTAGGATGAATGCATATTCAGAGGAACCTTGATTATCCGGCATTCAATTAACCCAATTTTGGATTATCTGAACAAGATCGCAAGGTCCTGATACTTGGCCTACTATGTTATCTGGCATTCGATTAACCAGATGAAGTACTATCCACCCTTGACCTTAAAATAATCGAGGTTCCTTTGTATTTTTTTCCAGGAATAAGAAATTGAAAGCTAGAGGGCATAGGTTTAAGGAGAGAGGGGAATGATTTGTGAAGGACTTGATGGGCAACCTCTTCACGCAGAGTGGTGTGTATGTGGAATGGGCTGCCAGAGAAAGCGGTCGAGGCAGGTAGAATAGCAACATTTAAAAAACATATGGACGAGAAGGGTTTAAAGGGATGTGGACCAAAAAATGGGCAATTGGAAATAGCTGAGTGGGCACCATGGTCAGCATGGACCAACTTAGGCTAAAGGGCCTGTTTCCATGCTGTACTACTCTATGACTTTAGATTAGATTACTTACAGTGTGGAAACAGGCCCTTCGGCCCAACAAGTCCACACCGACCCGCCAAAGCGCAACCCACCCATACCCCTACCTTTACCCCTTTAACCTAACACTACGGACAATTCAGCATGGCCAATTCACCTGACCCGCACATCTTTGGACTGTGGGAGGAAACCGGAGCACCCGGAGGAAACCCACGCAGACACGGGGAGAATGTGCAAACTCCACACAGTCAGTCGCCTGAGTCGGGAATTGAACCCGGGTCTACAGGCGCTGTGAGGCAGCAGTGCTAACCACTGGGCCACCGTGCCGCCCACTTTAGAAGTTATAAAATGTAAGAGGCCTGACTACAATGGGATAAGGGAATCTAGCCAAGATACAACGAAACCCAAGATTGAGAGGAAAATCTGTAAGAAAGGATGACCTTTAACATGGTCAGGTGGGCCGGGTACATTCCAACATGTGGAAAAGCAGAGCAACCAAAGTTAGGGTTCCTTGGCTGGTTGGTGAGCTAGAGATAATGAACTGAAAAAAGCAAGCAATTTTTAAAAAAATTAAGAATCAAGTCAATAAAAATAAGTTGCAAGCAGAAGTGAGGAGCAGAATGAGCCTATAAAATAGTGAATAGAATGGTAAGCAAACCCCAAAAATCTCTCCACATATAAATACAGGATTGAGGTTAAGGCATAGGTCAAGACTGGGATACTTTGAGTACTTTGTAGATAGACAATAAGTGTACGAGTAGGCCATTTGGCCCTTCGAGTCAGCACCAACATTCGTTATGATCATGGCTGATCATCCACAGTCAGTATCCTGTTCCTGCCTTATCCCCATAACCCTTGATTACACTACCTTTTAAGAGTTCTATCAATCTATGCTTTGAAACTATCCAGAGACTTGGCCTCCACTGCCTTCTGGGGCAGAGCATTCCACACACCCACCACTCTCTGGGTGAAGAAGTTTCTCTTCAACTCTGTTCTAAATGGCTTACCCCTTACTTTTAAACTGTGTCCCCTGGTTCTGGACTCACCCATCAGCTTTCTGCCTCCAGAGTGTCCAATCCTTTAATAATCTTGTACGTCTCAATCAGATCCCCTCTCATCCTTCTAAACTCAAGTGTATACAAGCCCAGTCGCTCCAATCTTTCAACAAATGATAGTCCCGCTATTTCGGGAATTGACCTCATGAACCTACACTGTAGTCCCTCAATAGCCAGAATGTGCTTCCTCAACTTTGGAGACCAAAACTGCACAGAAGATTCCAGTGCAGTCTCACCAGGGCCCTGTATAGCTGCAGCAGGACCTCTTTATTCCTATATTCAATTCCTCTTGTTATGAAGACCAGCATGCCATTAGCTTTCTTCACTGCCTGCTGTACTTGCATGCTTGCTCTCATTGACTGATGTACAAGAACACCTAGATCTCATTGTACTTCCCTTTTACCTAACTTGACTCCATTTAGATAGTAATCTGCCTTCCTGTTCTTGTCACCAAAGTGGATAACCACACATTTATCCACATTAAACTGCATCTGCCATGCATCCATCCACTCACCAAGCCTGTCTAAGTCACATTGTATTCTCATAACATCCACCTCACATTTCACCCTGCCACTCAGCTTTGTGGCATCAGCAAATTTGCTAATATTACTTTTAATGCCTTCATCTATATCATTAATGTATATTGTAAACAGCTGCTATCCCAGCACCCCATTGGTCACCATCTGCCGTTCCAAAAGGGACCCGTTTATCACTACTCTTTACTTCCTGTCAGCCAGCCAATTTTCAATTCAAGTCAGTATTTTGCCTCCAATACCATGGGGCCTAATTCTGCTCAGTAACCTCGTATGTGGGACTTTATCAAAGCCTTTCTGAAAGTCCAGATACACTATATCCACTGGCTTTCCCTTGTCCATCTTCATAGTTATATCCTCAGAAAATTCCAGAAGATTAGTCAAACTCAATTTCCATTTCGTAAATCCATGCTGACTCTGACCTATTCTGTTACTGCTATCCAAATGAATCAGAATTTAATTTTTTATAATTGACTCCAGCATCTTTCCCACCACTGACATCAGGCTAACTGGTCTATAACTCCTTGTGTTCTCTCTCCCTCCTTTCTTGAAAAGTGGGACATTAGCTACCCTCCAATCCGCAGGAACTGATCCTGAATCTATAGAGTATTGGAAAATGATTACCAATTTATCCACAATCTCTAGAGCCACCTCCTTAAGTACCCTGGGATGCAGACCATCAGGTCCCGGGGACTTACCAGCCTTCAGACCTAACAGTCTATCCAACACCATTTCCTGCCTAATATAAATTCCCTTCAATTCATCCATTATCCTAGGTCCTTCAGCCACTATTACATCTGGGAGATTGCTTGTGTCTTCCCCAGTGAAGACAGATCCAAAATACCTATTCAACTCTTCTGCCATTTCTTTGTTCCTCATAATAAATTCGCCCGTTTCTGTCTTCAGGGGCCCAATATTAGTCTTAACTATTTTTTCCTTTTCACATACTAAAAAAGTTTTTACCATCTTCCTTTATATTTTTGGCCAGTTTGCCTTCGTACTTCATTTTTTTCTCCGCTTATTGCCTTTTTAGTTATCCTGTATTGCTCTTTAAAAGTTTCCCAGTCCTCTGGCTTCTTGCTCATCTTTTCTATGTTATACTTCTGTTTTATATTTATACAGTCCTTAATTTCCCTCTTCAGCCATGGCCACCCCGCCTCCCCTTAGGATTTTTCTTCCTCTTTGGATTGAACTGATCCTGCACCTTCTGCATTATATCCAGAAATACCTGCCATTGTTGTTATACTGCCATCCTCCCTCATAGCTCCATAGTTCCTTTTGTTCAACTGCAATACTGACACTTCCAATTCACCCTTCTCTGTCTCAAATTGCAAATTAAAACTGATTATAGTCACTATCTCCTAATGGCTCCTTTACTTCAAGGTCCCTGATCAAATCTGGTTCGTTGCCCAACACTGGATCCAGAATTGCCTTCTCCCTGGTAGGTTCCAGTACAAGCTGTTCAAAGAATCGGAGGCACTCCACAAACTCCCTCTCTTGGGATCCAGTACCATCCTGATTCTTCCAGTCTATCTGCATGTTAAAATCCATAACAACTGTAGTAATACCTTTGCAACAGGCTAATTTCAACTCCTGATTCAACTTACACCAACGTCCAGACTACTGTTTAGGGACCTGTAGATAACTCCTATTAGGGTCTTTCTACCCTCAGAATTTCTCAGCTCTATTCATACTGACTCTACATCTCCTGATTCTATGCTCCCCCTTGCAAGGGACTGAATATCCTCACCAAAATGGCCACACCATCCCCTCTGCCCATCAGTCTGTCCTTTTGATAGCACGTAAAGCCTTGAATATTCATTTCCCAGGCCATGTCCACTTGAAGCCACGTCTCAGTTATCCCCACAACATCGTACCTGCCAATTTCCAACAGAGGGTCAAGCTCATCCACCTTATTTCTTATGTTTCGTGCATTCATACATAATATTTTTAATTTGTTACTCCCCTCACCCTTCCTATCAATCCCTATTACGCTTGACCATACTGTATGATCCCTTCTTGAGTTTTCTGCTCCATTGATTCTGTTGTCTTTCTTAACTTCTCTTATATTCACTTTCCCTTTAACTTCCTTTTTAAATTTCCTGTTTGCTCCCCCCTGGCAACTACTTAGTTTAAACACTCCTGTGTTGCAGTTGGAAACCTGCCTGCCAGAATGCTGGTCCCCCTTGTATAATTTATCCTTACTGCAAAACGTACCCCAGTGATCCAAGAATTTAAATCCTTGCTTCCTGCACCAGTTCCTCAGCCACACATTTAAGTCCATTATCTCCCTGTTCCTGCCCTCTCCAGCCTGAGGAACTGGAATCAAACCGGAGATAATCACAGTGGAAGTCCTCTTTTTCAGCCTTCTTCCGAGTTCTCTGAAGTCCCATTGTAGAATGTCCCTCCTCTTCTTCCCGATGTCATTTGTGCTGATATGCACCACCACCTCTGGCTCCTCACCTTCACCCTTGACAATTCCCTGCACTCTGTCAGTGACTTCCTGGATCCTGGCACCAGGAAAGCAACACACCATCCTCAAATCCCACCTGTTGCCGCAGAAACCCCTTTCAGTCCCTCTCACTGCCCCTATTACCACGGCTCTGCCTCCACGCCAATTTTCGATTGGCAGACCCATCCGTCTCTCGTACTGGCAGTGTCGTCTGTCTCGACAGTTTCCAAGAGAGTTAACCTGTTCACGAGAGGTATTGCCCCCGGGGTCTCTTGTGCTAGAATCATCTCTTCTTTCCTCCTCGTCATCTCTCTTCTCTCTTCTGGTACGCTCGGTGTAATTACCTCGCTGAAGGTCCTGTCAGAAAACTTTTGTTCTCTCGGCTGAGCATGAGGTCATCTAGTTCTTTCTTCAGTGCTGCAACATGCTCCTTCAGAAGCTGAATGTATATACTTTCCACAGCTATAGGAGCCAGAGACATCATCAGTGTCCCTGACCTACCACATCATGCACACAGCACACTGAATCAGCTTGGCAGTCATGTTTTCACCCTCTTCAAACTGTGGTGTAATCTCCTGAGTCTGTGGGGTAAACAAAGACTCGCACTTTTCTCACCAGACACGTCCCTCGACCCCCTATTAGTCGAACCATATACCACTAGACATTCATCATCCCTATCAAGAAATGAATTAACGCATAAAGTTTGCGTTAATTAAGGAGAGTCTGTAGAGATTTGTGGGAATCATGTGTGCCTAATTGAACTGGCAGGTTTGGGATCAGTTTAAATTTTAAGCAAGTGTTCAACAAAGTAGTTAATCAAATAGTTTATTAACAAAATGAAGGCTCATGTAATAGGAAGGATCAGTGTCAACTTGACAGCAGGCCAAAGTAGTAAATTACGAGAAATAATTTTCAGACTGGAAACTAATGAAAAGTGGTGTCCCCAAGGGTCGATGTCCACTGACTGCTTTTTCTGATGTAAAATGACTTGGATATTCAGAATAAAATGTAAACATCTACAGATGATAACAAACTTGGAGGTGTGACTGATGAGTCTGATACCAATTAACCCCAATAAATAAGTTAGTTCAGGAATGGGTAAGCATTCATGTTTAGGGCCACAGTCATGTATGGAGGCCATATACCTCATGCCACACTTTAGATGGAATTTGCACTGCTTTTAATCAGTTCAACATCTCTTAGGAATCAGGTTCCCGGTTTTTATTTTTCAAAGCATATACGTGACTTTCTATTGCATTGATTATCCTTCATACAATTCCTACAGTGTGGAATCAGGCCCTTCGGCCCAACATGTCTACACCGACCCTCCGAAAAGTAGCCCACCCAGACCCATTCCCCTCCCCTATTATCCTACATTTGTCCCTGACTAATGCACCTAACCTACACATCCCTGAACACTCTGGGCAATTTAGTATGATCAATTCACCTAACCTGTGCATCTTCGGATTGTGGGAGGAAACCAGAGCACCCAGAGGAAACCCACGCAGACACGGGGAGAATGTGCAGATCACACATTCGGCCTGAGGCCAGAATCAAACCGAGGTCCCTAGTGCTGTGAAGCAGCAGTACTAACCACTGAGCTACCATACTGCTATCCTTCAACCCATCTACCTCTTAACTGAAGATACAGCACATTTTCTTTACAAGTCTAATGTTCTTAAATTCGTAAACAATTAAGTTGAGATAGTGATAATGTTGCCAGACTGATAGTCTAGTGGCCCAGACTAATTCTATGGATATATGGATTTAAATCCTCACCTTGTCAGTTGGTAGGATTTAAGTTCAGTTCATTTTTAATGGTAATCTTGGGGAATGTTAGCGCTTGAGCCATAAGTGATTCATTGTGAAAACTCATCTAAAGATGTTATTTTTACTTGATCTGGCCCATATGTGATTCCAGGCAGTGGTGTAGTTGACTCAACTATTCTCTGAAATGGCCTAGCAAGTGGCTTCAAGGGGAATTAGGTATGGATAATGGTCTTGCCATTTTATTCTTTCATGAGATGTCAAGATAAGCACAATCTAATAATATAACAGCCAGAACAGCACTTGATGTTCTAATCTAGTCAAGAATGCATTTCTGGCTAATTAAAAGCTATTTATCACTTGAAGTTTGGGGAAAAATGAATAATTAGTTATATGTAGATCCACAACAATGTCAATTTAAACTTAATTTTCATACAATTTATATTTTTAGCATGATATTCATATAGTTTTAGAAATGATTGCACAAAAAATTGACAGGAATTCATACTGAATGTATCAGGGAGCAGACCCAGGTTTTGATCTTTGAAGCTTAAAAATTGGATGGATGCAAGTATATCATTGCCCCCCCCCCCCCCCCCCCCCAAGTAATTGTTATGATGTAAAATGTCTTATTCAGGTCAACAATGTATCCTCCCCTTGGGCTATTGCCTTACAAAGTGCACCAAGTCAACAGACATCAGTGTTCACTTACATGCGGGCGTGGTTATTGACTTCAGGGAGTGGAGTGGAGGAAACGCTCCTGTCTCCATCAATGGTGCTGAGGTGGCGATGGTCAAGAGTGTCACGTTCCTGGGAGTGATGATCCCCAACTATCTACCCGAGTTCACCTATAATCGATGCAATGGTCAAGAAAACACAACACCTCTACTTCCCCAGGAGACTAAGGAAATTCGGCCGGTCCACAAAGACATTTACCAATTTTCATAGATGCACCATAGAAAGCATCCTGTCTGGATTCAACACAGCATAGTATGACAATTACTTTTCCTAAGACTACACAAAACTCCAGAGAGTCATGAACACAGCCCAGTCTATCACACAAACCAACCTTCCATCCATTGACTCAAACTATACTTTCCACTGCCTCAGTTTTACTCTCTTCCATCTTCTTAAATCAGGCAGCAGGTATAAGTTTGAATACTCATACAAACAGATTCAAGTTCAGCTTCTTTCCCACTGTTATCAGACTTTTGCACGGATGTCTCAAACGTTAATTTTGATCTCCCTCAACACCTTTGTGGCTACAACGTTGTACCAAATGAAGTCTGAACAATCTGTCTGTATAGTACTCAAAACAACACTTTTCATTATTTTGATATATAGAATTCCGACAGTTTGGAAACAGGCCATTTGGCCAAACAGGTCCACACTGCCCCTTCGAAGGGTATCCTGCCTAGATCCATTCCCCTAGCCTATTACTTTTCATTTCTCCTGACTAATGCACCTAACCTATACATGTCCAAAGAGCAATTTAGCACAGTCAATTCACCGAACTTGCACATTTTTGGACTGTGGGAGGAAACTGGAGCACCCGGAGGAAACCCCCGCAGACACAGGGAGAGTGTGCAAACTCCATACATGCAGTCGCCTGAGACTAGAATCAAACTGAGCCACCGTACTACCCACATGCATAGAACGTTACAGCACAGTACAGGCCCTTCGGCCCTCGATGTTGTGCTGAGCTGTGGGACCAATCTGAAGCTTAGCTATCCTACACTGTTGCATTTTCAACCATATATTTATCCAATGACCATTTAAATGCCCTTAAAGTTGGCGAGTCTACTACTGTTGCAGGCAGTGCATTCCATGCCCCCACTACTTTCTGAATAAAGAAACTACCTCTGACATCTGCCCAATATCAGCCCTCAATTTATAGCTATGTCCCCTCGTTCTAGCCATCACCATCCAAGGAAAAAGGCTCTCACTATCCATCCTACCTAACCCTCAGATTATCTTATATGTCTCAATTATGTCACCTCTCAACCTTCTTCTCTGTGACAGAAAACAGCCTCAAGTCCCTCAGCCTTCCTTCCATACCAGGCAACATCCTAATAAATCTCCTCTGAACCCTCTCCAAAGTTTCCACATCCTTCCTATAATGCAGTGACCAGAACTGTACACAACACTCCAAGTGCAGCCGCACCAGAGTTTTGTACAGCTGTAGCATGACCTCCTGGTTCAGAAACTCAATCCCTCTACCAATAAAAGCTAACACACCATATGCCTTCTTAACAACCCTATCAACCTGGTTGGCAACTTTGAGGGATCTATGTACCTGGACACCAAGATCTCTCTGCTCATCTACACTACCAAGAATCTTACCATTAGCCCAGTACTCTGCATTCATGTTACTCCTTCCAAAGTGAATCACCTCACACTTTTCCACATTAAACTCCATTTGCCATCTATCAGCCCAGCTCGACAGCTTGACTATGTCCCTCCGTAACCTGTAACATCCTTCCACACTATCCACAGCTCCACCGACTTTAGTGTCATCCACAAATTTACTAACCCATCCTTCTACGCCCTCATCCAGGTCCTTTGTAAAAATGACAAACAGCAGTGGCCCCAAACAAATCCTTGTGGTATACCACTAGTAACTGAACTCCAGGATGAACATTTCCCATCAACCACCACCCTCTGCCTTCTTTCAGTTAGCCAATCACCCTCAATCGCATGCCTCAAAATTTTGTGCAATAGCCAAGCATGGGGAACCTTATCAAACACCTTACTGAAATCCATATACACCACATCAACCACCTTACCCTCATCCACCTATCTGGTTACCATCTCAAAGAACTCAATAAGGTTTGTGAGGCACGACCTACCCTTCACAAAACCGTGTTGACTATCCCTAATCAACTTATTCCTTCTTGATGATTATAAATCCTATCTCTTATAACCTTTTCCAACACTTTACCCTCAACCAATGTAAGGCTCACTGGTCTATAATTACCAGGGTTGTCTCTACTCCCCTTCTTGAACAAGGCAACAACATTTGCTATCCTCCAGTCTTCTGGCACTATTCCCGTAGACAATTAGGACATAGAGATCAAGGTCAAATGCTCTGCAATCTCCTTCCCTGGCTTCCCAGAGAATCCTAGGATAAATCCCATCTGGCCCAGGGGACTTATCTGTTTTCACACTCTCCGGAACTGCTAACACCTCCTCCTTGTGAACCTCAATCCCAACTCGTCTGGTAACCTGTATCTCAGTATTCTCCTCGACCAAATTGTCTTTTTCCAGTGTGAATACTGACGAAAAATATTCATTTAGCGCTTGCCCTATCTCCTCGCACACCTTCCCACACTATCCTTGACTGGCCCTAATCTTTCTCTAGTCATTCTTTTATTCCTGATGTACCTATAGAAAGCTTTAGGGTTTTCCTTGATTCTATCTGCCAATGTTCTCATGTCTCCTCCTGGTTCTGTGACAACAACAAATGACAACAATAAATGAAACTCAAATTCGTGTTGCTCACCCTTTACCCTGTATCCCCCTTCTCAAATGCCTGATTTATCTGTCCCTACTCTATTATACCACACTTGCAGATACATAAAAATAGTATGCACAAGAATGGACCATTACTCCTCAATTGTGCTTTCACTTCCTACCCTATCTCTCTAACTTTTTATTTTCTGAGAGACCAGAAGTTTATCTGATCTCTCCAAAATGGCTTCAATTAATTAAACAATACCTAAATTGCAAACTGTCCAAAATATCTAATTCAAGGATTTGTTATTTTCAGTGACCATAAGAAATAGGAACAGGAGTAAACCATTTGGCTCCTCAAGCCCGCTGTGCAATTCAATAGGATCATAGCTGATCCAATGCTCCCCATTCACTTTTTGGCTTTTTTTCTATAACTCTTGTTAACCCTACTAATCAAGAATCCACCTATCTCAGTCTGAAATATACACAAGAACTCTGCCCCCACAGCCCTATAATTCCAAAAACTCAATCCTCAGAGAAGAAATTACTCCTCATCTCAATCTTAAATTGGTACCTGTTTGTTCTGACACTATGCCTTTTGGTCCTAGACTCTCCCCAGGGGGGAAACATCCTCTCAGCATTTACCCTTTTAAGAATCCTGTACAATTCAATGAGATTTCCTCTCATTCTTCGAAACTCCAGTGAATAGTGATCCAGCCTGTTCAGCCTTTGCTCATAAAATAATCCCTCCATTCCCAGAATCATTCTAGTGAACTTTCTCTAAACTGCCTCCAATTAAATGACAGCATTCCTTAAATAAGGAGACCAAAACTGTTGACAGTACTCCAGATGGGGTCTTGCCAGCACCTTGCACAGTTGCAGTAACCCTAATCTTATACTCCAACCCCCTTGAAATAAGGACCAACATTGCTTGTCTTTGACTCTGAATGACTGTTTGAATGCCTGTTTCATTATTATACAGTTTCAATTATGAGCTGAGCCTTCAATAACCCCCTTTTAACAATTATGCATTCTTCACTTGGCTTTTTTTTAAAAAAATTAACCCCTATGCTACTGCCATACAGCAGTGATGCTTATTTTCCCCAGCACCCTTGTTGAGTATATGAAGGTGCAAGACAGTGAAAAAAACCAATTGTGTAGATAACTTTATTAATATTCCATCATCAGGAAAGCCACCCGTATGGCCAAGGGATCAATATCAAGCAGAGGCCCGTAGGGACTATGCTTATGTGAAAGAAGAAGTAAAAGGGGAGGGTACAGATAGGGTCATAGAGTCATAGAGATGTACAGCATGGAAACAGACCCTTCAACCTGTCCATGCCGACCAGATATCCCAACCCAATTTAGTCCCACCTGCCAGCACCCAGCCCACATCCCTCCAAACCCTTCCTATTCATATACCCATCCAAATGCCTCTTAAATGTTGCAGTTGTACCAGCCTCCACCACATCCTCTGGCAGCTCATTCCATACACGTACTACCCTCTGTGCCCCTTAGGTCTCTTTTATATCTTTCCCCTCTCACCCTAAACCTATGCCCTCTAGTTCTGAACTCCCCGACCCCAGGGGAAAAAACTTTTGTCTATTTATCCTATCCATGCCCCTCATGATTTTGTAAACCTCTATAAGGTCACCCCCCAGCCTCTGACGCTCCAGGGAAAACAGCCCCAGCCTGTTCAGCCTCTCCCTATAGCTCAGATACTCCAACCCTGGCCACATCCCTTTCAAGTTTCACAACATCTTTCCTATAGGAAGGAGACCAGAACTGCACACAATATTCTAACAGTGGCCTAACCAATGTCCTGTACAGCCTCAACATGACCTCCCAACTCCTGTACTCAATACTTTGACCGATAAAGGAAAGCATACCAAACGCCTTCTTCACTATCCTATCTACCTGGAACTCCACTTTCAAGGAGCTATGAACCTGCACTCCAAGGTCGTTTTGCTCAGCAACACTACCTAGGACCTTACCATTAAGTGTATAAGTCCTGCTAAGATTTGCTTTCCCAAAATGCAGCAACTCACATTTATCTGAATTAAACTCCATCTGCCACTTCTCAGCCCGTTGACCCATCTGGTCCAGATCCTGTTGTAATCTGAGGTAACCCTCTTCGCTGTCCACTACACCTCCAATTTTGGTGTCATCTGCAAACTTACTAACTGTACCTCTTACGCTAGCATCCAAATCATTTATGTAAATGAGAAAAAGTAAAGGGCCCAGCACTGATCCTTGTGGCAGTCCTCTGGTCACAGGCCTCCAGTCTGAAAAACAACCCTCCACCACCACCCTCTGTCTTCTACCTTTGAGCCAGTTCTGTATCCAAATGGCTACTTCTCCCTGTATTCCATGAGATCTAACCTTGCTAATCAGTCTCCCATGGGGAACCTTGTCGAACGCCTTACTGAAGCCCATATAGATCACATCAATTTTCTTTGTTACTTCTTCAAAAAAGTGAGACATGATTTCCCACGCACAAAGCCGTGTTGACTATCCCGAATCAGTCCTTGCCTTTCCAAATACATGTACATCTTGACCCTCAGGATTCCCTCCAACAACTTGCCCACCACTGATGTCAGGCTCACCAGTATATAGTTCCCTGGCTTGTCTTTACCACCCTTCTTCAACAGTGGCACCACATTTGCCAACCTCCAGTCTTCCTGCACCTCACCTGTGACTATCGACGATACAAATATCTCAGCAAGAGGCCCAGCAATCACTTCTCTAGCTTCCCACAGAGTTCTCGGGTACACCTGATCAGGTCCTGGGGATTTATCCACTTTTAACCGTTTCAAGACATCCAGCACTTCCTCCTCTGTAATCTGGACATTTGGTAAGATGTCACCATCTATTTCCCTACAGACTATATTTTCCATATTCTTTTCCACAGTAAACAATGATGCAAAATACTAATTTAGTATCTCCCCCATTTTCTGTGGCTCCACACAAAGGCCGCCTTGCTGATTTTTGAGGGGCCCTCTTCTCTCCCTAGTTACCCTTTTGTCCTTAATATATTTGTAAAAACCCTTTGGATTCTTCTTAATTCTATTTGCCAAAGCTATCTCATGTCCCCGTTTTGCCCTCCTGATTTCCCTCTTAAGTATACTCCTACTTCCTTTGTAATCTTCTAAGGATTCACTCGATCTATCCTGTCTATACCTGACATATGCTTCCTTCTTTTTCTTAACCAAACCCTCAATTTCTTTAGTCATCCAACATTCCCTATACCTACCAGCCTTCCCTTTCATCCTAACAGGAATATACTTTCTCTGGATTCTTGTTATCTCATTTCTGAAACCTTTAACACGATGGCAGTCCCAGTCGATGTTTGGAAAGTTAAAATCCCCTACCATAACTATCCTATTATTCTTACAGATAGCTGAGATCTCCTTACAAGTTTGTTTCTCAATTTCCCTCTGACTATTGGGGGATCGATAATACAATAAGGTGATCATCCCTTTCTTATTTCTCAGTTCCACCCAAATAACTTCCCTGGATGTATTTCCGGGAATATCCTCCCTCAGCACAGCTGTAATGCTATCCCTTATCAAAAATGCCGCTCCCCCTCCTCTCTTGCCTCCCTTTCTATCCTTCCTGTAGCGATCTGATAAGGTTCGTATCCAACAGCATTTATGGCAGATATAATCCGCAGTAACCCTTAAACTCTC
This sequence comes from Chiloscyllium plagiosum, assembly GCF_037043375.1. Lineage (NCBI taxonomy): Eukaryota > Metazoa > Chordata > Chondrichthyes > Orectolobiformes > Hemiscylliidae > Chiloscyllium > Chiloscyllium plagiosum. The sequence goes on from NW_028270159.1 coordinate 52,707,069, forward strand.
TTTAAACTCCCACATCTGACAAGAAGTACATATCACTGCAAAGGCCATTTTTGCTCCTTCACAATCTACAGACCCAGAAAATAACATCGTCTTATTTCTCTACAAACACTGCCCCAGGTTAAATTAAGAGCTATGGCTTATATTTTAAGTTTAATCAAGAGACGTATCTCCAAAAACATATAATTAAGAAAGAACCCACTCTACTCACTAATGCAGCCTTTCTCTTGGACAGACTTAAAACAACAATTAACTTATCTGATTCTGTGCTGTGAACTTCGCCCAAACCGGATCGTCCAAGATTAGTTGTGAAATTCACTGTTTGTTAATTTTCCCAGATGCACTCCGATGTCCAGTGACACATGAATTCAAAAACAGCAAAGGCAGTAACTGTGCAGGTTCTCATTTGTTCGTTCATTCGTTCGTTCATTTGTTCTCTCTCTCTCTCTCCTGCACTGTCCTCACCATGTGCTTCCTCTGTCTGCTCTTCTCCCTTTTAAAACTGCTGTTGTTTTGACTTTTTTTCCCCCAAAGTTCCAAAACAATGCAACAGCATATAAAACAGTAATTGCTGCTCCTGGAATTCGAGGAAATCACCTCCAGCACCTAAAATACCTCAAAAAAAGGAGCGGCTCTGACAGCCAGAAATTTTTCCTGTCCTCCATCTTGGATTACCCAGAATCCTTCAAATCAAAATAGAGTTGGAGGGGAAAATAAAGCACTGCACTCCCCAAGGTGTCCATCTCTCCCTAAAGACATCAAGAGTATTGGTGGATACCAAGTGGTTCTTCTCCAGGGAAGAGGGGCAGGCAGTCAGCCATAATGACCCCCTCCATGGTCTGCCCTCCCCGCTCCGCACCGGGTGCCCAAAGAACAGGAGTATGGGACTGAAGTGCAAATAAAACAAGACAAAAGAAAGTTCTTAAGGTAACTGAAAAGAGGATGCAAACGCCTACACTAAATATATACATGATCCACAGACTCCATAGCGTTACAAAACAAACAGTTCACCTGGGAGTCCGTGAACCATTCAATCTGCAGTTACAAGGGACTGCTGCATGCAATACCCTCTACCCTAGATTCCCAAACTAAAGAGGGAGGGCTCCCACGTAGAGAGCCTTCCACTGGGGATCCCCACCACCCGGTGGAAAATGGGCATGCCGAGGCGTGTCCGGGCACTGATGAAGGAGAAGAGGTGGATAGTGTGCAGCAGCAGTCTGTACAAGATTCGCCATTTAGCATCTTTAAAGGACATGGTCACAAAAATTATGGAGGTGGCACAGGTTCTCGGGCGGAGGTATGGGATCCCGGGGCCAATGTAAAATTCCATCCGAGCAGACGGGATTCAACCGCGCACTTGAGCATCCTCCAACTGATGCACCATGTCAGGTCTGAGCACTGCTTTCTTAAGGCATTGGAAGGCAATGGCAACAAGCCAGACGTCTACCGCTGCCCTGCTCGCTGTATCTGGCAGCAGCATCCAGCTCAGGCCCCCGCCACCCAGCACTCCCCAACCCTGGTCACCCATACAGCCACCAGCTCAGGTGCTCTCTATTGGCTTTGTAATTATCCTAATTGACTTCCTGTTTCATTCATGAGGTTTCCTGACTTTATTGGCAAACATTGGGAAATACAGAGGGAGATTGAAAAACTTCAGGCTATCGGCCTAAGACTCCATATTGTAATTGTACCATCCTAGCTGCCAATCATCCCACCAACAATACTCAACAGAATACTCATAGGCTTATTCTATCCACTTAACTATTCTAATCCCATTTTCCTGAACTTGACCCATAGCCTTGTGGACCTTGGCATCTCAAATGTACATCCACATGTTCTTAAACGTTATGAGGGTTTTTGCCTTTGCAATTCTTATAGGCAGAGAGCTCCAGGTTCCCAATGTCCTTTGGGTCTGTCCAAAAGTTATGCCAAGGGCAGGTTTAACATTTTGTTTTGGTGTAGGAGGGTAGCAAATCTTCGACCCCGGGTTGCCCAAATGAGAGGTAATCAAATGCCCGACTGCTGTAACACAAACAGACTGGGAGTGGAGACTGCGAGTGGAGTTTCATTCACTGAAGGACCGCACAGGTCTGGGCAGTTGTAAAATAGAACATGGCAAGTTCCAGCTGAATAGGCATTCAGTAGGAAAGATTGGTTCATGCCCTCAAGTTATTCTATTATTCATTACGCTGGAGTGACTTTAAATATGATAACGTTTTTGGGAGAGAGATAGTGAGGTATTATGCTCCACTTTTGAGCTAAACCCATGTCAAAAAATTCCATTATTCATCATTTCATGGAACTGATGTGATTAATAACTAAACATTCCCCTGGTTAAGATGGTTGCCTACGGCACTTTTGTGGCTAGAAGGAAAAGCATCACTGGTACCAATTCTACAGAGAATCCTCTCCACTTCAGTACAACCACCTACTCACGTGACAGCCATATCCGAGGTTGGTGCTTCTAGAGACTGTTGCACCTTTTGATTATTCTTCAGACGTAATTGTCACTCTAAAGGCCAAGGTTCATTGGTCATGCTTAGTTGATTCTGAGAAGTGATGATAGGTCTCCTTGGTTAGCTGCAGTCTGGGTAAAGAAGGTGACTGAGATGGAAATGTGTTGCTGGAAAAGCGCAGCAGGTCAGGCAGCATCTAGGGAACAGGAGAATCGACGTTTCGGGCATTAGCCCTTCTTTCCTGAAGAAGGGCTAATGCCCGAAACGTCGATTCTCCTGTTCCCTGGATGCTGCCTGACCTGCTGCGCTTTTCCAGCAACACATTTCCATCTCTGATCTCCAGCATCTGCAGACCTCACTTTCTCCTTAAAGAAGGTGACCGCCAATTCTAGTCAGCAGTGAATGTTTTGGCTCTGAAGATGAAAGAATGTCAATATATGTGGAGATCAAGATCATGTGTTCCTTGGAGGGGTACATGTTTGTTATGCTGTTTCCTTCGACTTGCTGCCCTCAGCCTTCTAGATTTTAAGTTTGGAAAGTGCATCTTGGCAATTTACTGCAGTGCATCTTGTAGCTAATACCCACTGCAAAAATAGAGCCCTGCTAATAGAAGGTTAAGGAGATAAGATGTATTTAAATTTGCCCAGGCTCGTGTTATGAAGTGTTGTTGTAATTATCCAAGAAAATTGTATGTATTCCATTACGTTTCTGACTTGTGTTTTAGGTGATACGAATAGTCTTCGGAGAGTCAGTCAAGCCACCTCTCGCAGGATATAAGGTCTACTAACTTTTCTGGCATAATGGAAATTCCAATTTCTTGGTATCTGAGTCATCACCATAGAATCCCTACAGTGTGGAAACAAACCATTTGGCCCAGCAAGTCCACACCAACCCTCCAAAGAATAACCCACCCACACCCATTCCCTTACTACTCGATGTTTTCCTGACGAATGCACCTAACCTACACATCCCTGAGCCCTATGGGCAATTTAGCATGGCCAATTCATCTCACCTGCACATTTGTGGGAGGAAACCAGACCATCGAGAAAAAGCCCACACAGATGCGGGGAGAACTGTCCGCACAGGCAGTTGCCTGAGCCTGGAATCAAACCCAGGTCCCTGGCCCTGTGAGGCAGCAATGCTAGCCACTGAGCCGTCGTGACGCCTTTGAGTTTCTTGTCAATATGAGCCTCTAAGGTTTGATGGTGAGCACAGCAATGACATCGCCATTCAGTGTCGAGGAAGGTGGTTAGATCTGACTCATCAGAGATGATATTACTAGAATTCAGATAGCATGGTCAATAATTACCTATCCTGGATGTAATTCAGGTTTGTAATGCAGGACTAAATTGCTTTTCAAAAAAGTAGTGAATAGCCAAATGAAAAGGTGTTGCAATGTGAGTTTGAAAAAATAAGTGATAAACTAAAAATGGGATTCCCTGAATAACAATCTGAAGCAAACTCCTGATCCCACATCCCATTGGGAAATGCCTTACCTAGGATTATAGAGGAAAATATATTAAAAGGAAGATTATCATTGATGAGAGAAAGTAACGTTTTCAATAGAAAGGGAAATAACAGATTTTATAAACGGATAAGCAGTAAAAATGCATTGCTTTATTCATTCTCATGATATAGGTGTTACAGCAACTTGGAGATAGTGAGGATTGCAGGTGCTGGAAATTCAGAATCGATAAAGTGTGGAGCTAGAAAAAGCACAGCAGGTCAAGCAGCATCAGAGAAGTCGGGGAGCTGATGTTTCAGGTTGCCACCTTTCATCAGGACTGGGGAGGGTGGAAGGGAGCTGAGAAATAAATGGAGGAAGGGGGTGGCACTGCGGGAAAGGTAGATGGGTGGGTGCAGGTAGTAGGTGATTGTGATTGGTCAGTGAGGAGGGTGGAGCAGATAGGTGGGGAGAAAGGTGGACAGGTGGGACAGGTCAAGGAGGCGGGGCAGAGAGAGAGGGCCGGACCTGGCCAGAGGTGGGGGAATGAGGAGATTTGGAAGCTGGTGAATTCTACGTTAAGGCCATTTCAAGGCGGAAGATGAGGTGTTCTTCCTCCAGTTTGTGTGTGGCCTTATTTTGATGGTGGAGGAGACCCAGGATGGACATGTCATTGGTGGAATGGGAAGGGGAGTTGAAATAGAGGCAAAAAAACTGCAGAGGCCGGAATCCAAAGAAGACAAACAGGAGGCTGGAACAACACAGCAAGCCAGGCAGCATCAGGAGGAGAAGAAGTCAACATTTCAGATTCCTTCATCAGGATTGGGGAGGGGGTAGGGAGCTCAGAAATAAATGGAGGGAGAGGCATGGGTTGGGGGAAAGATAAGTGGGATAGCGATAGGTGAATGCAGGCATGTGTTTATTGTGATTAGTCATTGGGAAAGATGGAATGGATAGGTAGTAAGGAAGATGGACAGATAGATCAGATCAGGAAGGCAGGGAGGAGGGTGTTGGCTGGACATGGGATGACGTTGGGGTTAGGGAGATAGTGAAGCTAGTGAGGCAGGGGGTGGAATGGAAAGGAGGTGGCAGGGCTGGAAAAGGAGGATGGGTGGAAAGGTTATTTGAAATTAGAGAACTCAATGGTAAGTCCTCCACGCTGTAGAGGCGGAAGATGAGGTGTTGTTCCTCCAACTTGCGGTCTGATTCATTGCAATGGTGCAGGAGGACGAGGCTGGACATGTCGGAGAGGGATGGAGATTGGGAGGGGGAGTTGAAATGCGCGGTGAAGGTTGGGGGGGTGGGGATCAGAGGTGGATGAATTTGGTGTGTGCCATCGCGTTTTTGCAGAAGGGGTTTGGGAAGAGGTGTAGTCAAGGTAGCTGTGGGAGTCGGTGGTTTCAAATAGACGTTGGTGCTGAGTTGGTTGCCAGAGATGGAGACGGAGAGGTCCAGGAAGTGGAGAGAGTTGTCAGAGATGGTCCAAGTGAATTTGAGGTCAGTGTGGAAGTGTGGGTGAAGTAGATGAACTGTTCGACATCCTTGTGGGAGCACGAGGCAGTGTCGATACAGTCACTGATGTAGCGGAGGAAAAGATGGGGCATGGTGTCAGTGTAGCTGCGGAGGAGGGACTATTCCACTTATCCTACGAAGATGCAGATATAGCTTGGACCCATGTGAGTACCCATGGCCAACTCTCTGGTTTGCAGGAAGTGGGAGGATTGAAAGGAAAAGTTGTGAAGAGTGAGGACCAGTTCTGCTTGGCAGATGAGAGTGTGGGTGGAAGGGAACTGGTTGGATCTGCAGTAGAGGCCCTCCACATAAGGGATAGAGGTGGAGAGAGACTGGATGTCCACGGGGAAGATGAGGTGTTGGGGGCCAGGGAATTGAAAGAGTTCAAGGAACTCGAACAGTTCATCTACTTCACACATACCACCCTGACCTCAAATTCACCTGGACCATCTCTGACAACTCCATCCCCTTCCTGGACCTCTCCATCTCCATCTCCGGCAACCAACTCAGCACCAACGTCTATTTCAAACTCACTGACTCCCACCTCGACCATACCTCTCCAATCCCCCACCCCCCACAAAAATGCAATTCATACTCTCAATTCCTCTGCTTTGGCCATATCTGCTTTGAGGATGAGCAATTCCACACCAGGACATCCCAGATGTCTTCCTACTTCAAGGACTGTAATTTCCCCTCTCCCACAATCAACAAAGCCCTCGACAACAACTCCTATATTTCCCACACCTCTGCCCTCAACACTACCCCCCAAAACCACAACCTGCTCCTCACATTCCACCTCATTAATCTGCAAATGCAGTGCATCATCCTCCACCAGTTCTGCCACCTGCGGCTATTTCCCTCCCCAACCTATCTGCTTTCCACAAGAACTGTTCCCTCTGTAACTCTCTCCTTAAGTCCACCCTACCGATCTCTCCTCCACACCTGGTTCTTTTCCCTCCAGCCACAGGAGATGCAAAACCTGCCCTTACACCTCTCCTCCTACCTCCCTCCAAGAGTCCAAGGAATCATTCCAAATCCAGCAGAGATTCACCTGCATTTCCTCTAAATTGATTTATTGCATTCATTCCTCCCAATGTGGTCTCCTCTACATTGGAGAGACCAAATACAAACTTGGGGGCTGGGTCAGGGGACATCTAAGGTCCGTACACTTCAATTAACCCCACCTTTTGGTTGCCAGGCATTTCAACTCCCCCTCCCACTCCCTGACGACTTGTCCATCCTGGGCCTTCTCCACCTTCAAAATAAGGCCACGCGCAAACTGAAGGAAGAACCACCTTATCTTCCACCTACAGCCTTAACATAGAATTCACAGCTTCCAAATCCCCCCACCCCCACCCTCATCCCAGGTTCAACCCTTCCCCTCCACCCCTCCACCCCTCCCCTGACCTAACCTGTCCATCGTCCTTGCCAGCTATCCGTTCCACCCTTCCCACCGACCAATCACAATCACCTCCTACCTGCATCCACCTAGTGCCATCCCACCGACCTTTCCCCCAGCGCCACCCATCTCCCTTCCCATTTCCCCCTCCCCAGGCCCGATGAAAGGTTCCAACTTGAAACACCAACTCCCTGCTTCTATGATGCTGCTTGACCTGCTGTTCTTTAATCAGTTCCACACTTTGAACTCTATCTCTGTTACAGACAAGTCCAGCAGCCATGGCCTGTTGCTAGCTGACATTGAGGAGGTGGTGATGAAACCTCTTGATCCGTGTTATATAGATCCTAACGTTTTGATTCAAAGCATTTAAATTTGATAAAGTACTGGTTAGGAACATAGGAATAACTTATTTTAAATTTGAGACTGTTCTACCATTCAACTGAATAATTGCATCATGTGATTAGCTCTTTACGTATCTTCTAAAGCTTTGGAGGACTTAAAGACTATCAATTGCAAAATTAAAATTTACTATTGATCTAGCATCAGTTGCTGCTTGTTGAAAAGAGAACCAAAATTCTGTTGCATTGTGCATAGAGATGTTTCCAAATTTCACTCCTGAACGTCTTTAATTTTTACACAATGCTTCCAAGTCCTAATTTCTCCTTGGCCCTAGTTAGAATGAGGACACAGTTTCCTCATTCCTGAAGAAGGGCTCATGCCCGAAACGTCGATTCTCCTGCTCCTTGGATGCTGCCTGACCTGCTGCGCTTTTCCAGCAACACATTTTCAGCTCCTAGTTTTTTTCAATAAGCATAAGTAAATTCTAGCTACTCCTTTTCTTTTCTTTAATATCTTGAAAACTTTTATCATTCATCTCTAGAATTCCTAAATCCCGGAAAACGTAACTCTAGTTTGTGTATCAAAACAGAAATTGCTGGGAAAACTCAGCAGGTCTGGCAGCATCTGTGGACAGAAAGCAGAGTTAAGGTTTGAGGTCCCTTCTTGAATTCTGAAGAAGAGTTACTGGGCCCAAAATGTTAACGCTGCTTTCTCTTCACAGACGCTGCCAAACCTATTGAGTTTTTCCAGCAATTTATGTTTTTGTTTCTGATTTCTAGCATCTGCAATCTTTGTTTTGTTTGGTTAAAATGTGTGTGATCTGTTCTTATGATTTGAAGTTTGTTATAATTCTGGCAAACATATGTTGCACTCCCGAGCCTTCCACAGCCATCAAAGTTTTACCTGCACATCCACCAATATCATTTATTGTATCCGTTGCTCCCGATGCGGTCTCCTCTACATTGGGGAGACTGGGCGCCTCCCAGCAGACCGCTTTAGAGAACATCTCCGGGACACCCGCACCAATCAACCAAACCGCCCTGTGGCCCAACATTTCAACTCCCCCTCCCACTCTGCCGAGGATATGGAGGTGCTGGGCTTCCTCCACCGTCGCTCCCTCACCACCAGACGCCTGGAGGAAGAACGCCTCATCTTCCATCTCAGAACACTTCAACCCCAGGGCATCAATGTGGACTTCAACAGTTTCCTCATTTCCCCTTCCCCCACCTCACCCTCGTTCCAAACTTCCAGCTCAGCACTGTCCCCATGACTTGTCCGACCTGCCTATCTCCTTTCCCACCTATCCACTCCACCCTCTCCTCCCTGACCTATCACCTTCATCCCCTCCCCCACTCACCCATTGTACTCTATGCCACTTTCTCCCCACCCCCACCCTCCCCTAGCTTATCTCTCCACCCTTCAGGCTCACTGCCTTTATTCCTGATGAAGGGCTTTTGCCCGAAACGTCGATTTTACTGCTCCTCGGATGCTGCCTGAACTGCTGTGCTCTTCCAGCACCACTCTAATCCAGAATCTGGTTTCCAGCATCTGCAGTCATTGTTTATACCTATATCTTTGGGAGGACTAGTGCTGCTTACAATACTCTAGGTGTGGTTTAAATGAAGAATTGTACAATGAAGCATAGCTGCAATGACCCTGTATTCTAGTGTCTTTAAAGGTCACTAATCATTCAGTTTGTTTTCTTTATTTTGTATACCTGTTCATGATACTTTATTAAGATATATGAGCCTCAAAATCTCTTTTGACATCCATGTTTGGAGAACTTTTGAAATTCAATCTTGGGATTAAATGTCACTGCCGTGGGTCAGCATTGCACCATTCATCAAGTAGAAAAGTGTACACTGCCCTCTTTGGAATTCATTTGGTGCAGTTTTGCCCACGTTCTTTATTTATCTGTTGTTTTAAGCTTTCATCTCCATTGTCCAGACCTATCTCTGTCATCAACAAATAAGAACACAGGCTTTTTATTGATCCCATCAACTAATTCACTAATAAATACAAATGATTAGTTGAGGCCCAGACCAGACCAGACCAGCTTGACACCTTCTGTAAAATGTCTCTGACTATATGTCGCAAAGTTAAAATCTTGTTCTGTTTGACATCTCTGTCAACACTGGTCCCATCTCAGAGCTAAGATCAAGACTAAAATGAACACAATACTGATACAGCCTGATACTAACATGATCCTCGATGCTTTGCAGCTTCACTGTGCTTGGCATCATTCAGATGTTTTTCTGTTGTAGTACACAGTCCAAGGAGCAATGATTTGTTCAGAACCTTTATTTATGACATTCCAGCTTATCTTAACAATACCTTTCCTTTCTTCTTTGGTATTTTCCTGTATTTAATAATCTTCAGCTACAAATGCTATAAGATGTCAAAAGTCCTCGGATAACCTGATTTTGCATTCCATCTGTAATTACAGACAGTGAATTTGTCTATGAGCAATCCTAGAATTCTTGCCAAATGTTGATCCGATGTCAAAGTTCGCCCCTATGAAACATAAGGTATTGAAGCAGTGAGATGCAGAGCGATCGTTCTGATTACATTAGCTGACAAAATATTGAAGGTACCAACCAGCCTGAGTCTCATAATTTGTATTGCAGTTCATTGACTGGCACATTCTCCAGCCACTCTTGCTGGGGCCTCTCTTGTAGCAGACTTGATGTGTTTTGGTAACAAGTGAATGGGTTACATGGGATCCCATGATCCAAGTTCACATGTAGAGCATCAAACTCAGTCAGCATGGCTTAGTGATGTAATGGCAGCACTAGGACTGAGACTTCCAATGCACAAAGGAGTCACCTGTGCTAGTGTCCTTCCTAGCATGGAGCATCATGCAGACACAATACATCCCACTCCAAAGGCTTCAGGCTTCCCTTATTCTAAAGGGAAGTCATAGTAGCATAGCCTGGACTTGTGAAATGCTCATCCTGTGCTATGTGGGAGGTCATGGACGCTTCCAGTGTCCCTGGTGACCATGTGTTCAGCCATAGCTACTGGTTAACTGCATTTTACAGCTGGCATGATGGGTGGGCTCACTGTATAGCATCCGTGATGTTCAGGTTATCGTGGACAACATATTCAATGAGATGGTCACTTTGCGGGTGAAGACGAAACAGGAAGAAAGGTGACCACTAGCAGAGTAGAGGAAGGCAGGTAGTATAGGAGTCCCCTGTGCCTGCCCCCCTCTCTAACAGATTTACCATTTGCCATATGTTGGGGGAGTTAGCATCTTGGGGGATTGCAGCAGAAGCCAGGCCCATGGCACAGAGGGGAGGAAGAAGAATGGTAGGGCATTAGTGATAGGTCATTCAATAGTGAGGGGTACAGACAGCCACAAAAGAGACACAGGATGGTATGGTAACCCCATGGTGCCAGAGTCAAGGATGTCTCAGAGTAGCTGCAGGGCATTCTGAAGGGGGAGGATGAACAGCCTGTGGTGATGGTACATATTTGTACCAATGATACAGATTGAAAAAACAAGGTGATTATAGAGATTAGAATGTAATTTTAAAAGTAGGATGTCAAAGGTAGTAATCTCGGGATTATAACCAGTGCCATATTCTTGCTAGAGTAAAAGTGACAGGTTATATCAGAGGAACATGTGTCTGGAAAAATGCTATAGAAGGAAGGGTTTCAGATTCCTGAGACATTGGGTCCTGTTCTGGGCTAAGTGGGGACCAGTACAAGCAGGACAGGTTACACCTGGGCAGGACTGGGACCAATGTCCTCAAGGAAGGTACTTGCTAGAGGTGTTGGAGAGGATTCAAATTGGAATAGCAGGAGGATGGGCACATCTGAGGGAGAAACAAGGATAGAAATAAAACATGTAAAGATAAGAGAAAAAAAAACAGAAATAAAACAAGGGTAAAAACCAAACAAAGACAATGCAAAATAAAGCTGACTTACAAGGTTAAAAAGACAACTGTAAAGATGTTGTGTTTCAAAGCATAGAGTACTTGCAATAAGGTAGATGAATTGACAATGCAAATAGATGTGCATGGTTATGGCATAGCTGCAATTATAGAGACATGGCTGCAAGGTGACCAAGTATGGAAACCAAACATCCAGGAGTATTCAATATTTAGGAAGTGAAAGAAGGTGGGGTAGCATTGTTCGTACTGGAGTAAAATAAATGCATTATTGAGGAAGGAAACTGGGTTAGAAAATCATGATGTGGAATCTTTATGGATGGAGATAAGAAACACAAAATGCCAGAAAACATTAGTGGAGCTGACTATAGGTCTCCAAACAGTACTGAGATCTGAAGGAAGGTATTAAATACAAAATTAAATACATGTAATAAAGATACTATTGTAATCATGGGCTACTTTTAATATAAATGTATATTAGGTAAACCAAACCAGCAATAATACTGAGTTTTCCCGGAATTTATTGTTACGACACAGTGGTGAACCCTCTGTTAATTAAACCAAATACCCAGAAAAGCTCACCTTGCCTCCTGATCTATTAAAATATGAGTGACAGAAAACTCACAAATTCCACTAATTAAAGAAAATAACATCAATTTAATACTTTTCTCTAAAAGTGAACATTAAATAACTATTCACAAATCTCAGCCCCCTTTTCCTTTTACTGTTTATTACCTGCCTCCAACTCTATAACAATATGCTGTTCCAATAAGACATTTATTAAAATTATATCAACTTAATTTCAAAAAACCAAGCAGCTGCTGTTGTCTTCTATAATTTCACTCTTCTAATTGCTGAATTCCCTGGGTCATCTTGTTTCTATTTACTGCCAGCATGTTTCATACGAAAAGATACTTTTGATAGAGAGCGTTTACTAATTTCTTGGAGGGCAAGATGTTAGATCTCCAGGCATTTCTGTCTCAATGGCACTTGCTCTGTCTCCAATTTTCAAAACGTCTGCATTTTTATAGCCCCAAAATGATTGGATTGTCTCATTTGTTCGATGTCGACAAAACAATAAACTCAAACTTGATTGGCTTTTAGTATCCTTGGGCATAATTTAAACTGATTGGTGAAATTCAAATTGTTGTCAAAACAGCAACGAACTCAGGTATTCATTTCACAGCCAAATGTTACATAATGTCAATTTTCCAGTACACTCTGGGACTGCTACCTTGTCATATCACAGGTGCTTGTAATCCCTCAGTTCAGAACAGCATTCACTCTCTCTTAAAGATACAGTACATGCCTTCAACTTCATAGCAGTATATATAATCTTTTTTAGACCAATACATTGAGGAACCATCTAGACAGCAGGCAAACCTACAGTGGGTATTATGCAATGAGAAAGGTTTAATTCACAATCTTTCATGTGGTTTCCTTTGGGGATGAGTGATCAGAAAAGGAGAGAATTGTTTATTAGGATGGTGAGTGAAGCCAAAACTAGGGTCCTGCATCTAAATAAAAGGAACTACAAGGATATGCAGGACAAATCAGCAATGATGGATTGGGTAACCTTCCTAAAAGGGGTAACAATGACATACCAGTGGTTTTCAACTGATGTGCCGTGCCACAGTGAGAAACGTGATGCAAAGTGTTCAGGAAGCAGTGCTGTTTTACCCAAGTGTTGAGGCTGTATCCATGCTTCCACTCTCTGGAGCCTTAACATCCATGACAGAAGGCAGTAGCTGCTGACACCAGTCACTCCTATCGACTCCGCATGTCTAAGCCTCCCAAGCTATGCATGCATCAACTCATGACAGCAGAGATTTGGCACCATGCTTAAGTTGATATTTGCATCAATTCAGTTGACAAAAGTTGGTGTGCTGTAGACGTGTTTGTTTCATTGAAGTGTACCTTGATACTCAAAAGGTTGGGAACCACTGGAATAGATAATGTCTAATATACTTAAGGAATGTATACATGAATTATACAATTATTCATTCCTATCATGCACAAAAATAAAACAGGAAAGGTGGCTCTACCATGGCTTAAGAAGAAACTGGGGATAGTTGGGATCTACACAAGTAGACATAACATTGACAGAAAAAAAGGCAGCAAACTTGAGTCCTGACAGCAGTTCAGAATTTAACTAAACAGAACAAAAAGATTGATCAAGAGGGGAAAGTAGAGTATGAGAGTAGACCTAGAGGGAACATACAAACTGACTGTAAAATATTTTACTAACATGTAAACAGAAAAGAATAGTGAAGACAAATGTTGGTCCCATACAGTCAGAAATGGGAGTAATTATAATAATGGGGAGCAAAGACATGGCAGAAAACCTGAACATATAGTTTGGTTCTGACTTCACAAAGAGGACACAAATCATTTCTCAGAAATGTTAGGGAACAAAAGGTATGGAGACAGAGAGGAATTGAATGAATTTAGTATTCGTAAAAAGAAAGGTGCTCAAGGAGTTAATGGGGTTAAATGCTGACATCACCCCAGGGCCTGAAAATCTACATCTCAGAGTACTAAAGGAAATGGCCGTCGACATATTGAATGCATTGGTGATCATCTTCCAAAATCCCTTAGACTCTGGGACAGGTGCTGTAGATTGGAGGGGGATAACTGTAACCCCATTATTTGAAAAAGGAGTGAGGGGCCAAAAAACCAGAAAAGTCTAGACCAGATTGCCTGATATAATACATGTGGAGAAAATACTAAAATCTGTTTTAAAAAATGTGACAGCAGAACATTTGGAAAGCATTAAAAAAAGAACTAAGAATTGCGAATGCTGGTTTCCTGTACACTGAGGAGACAAAACACAGACTGTGAGGATGACTTCTTTGTGGAACTCTGATGCTCTGTCCACAAAATTGATCCTGATGCTCCAACAGCCTGCCATTTCAACACTGTTGTTCCCTGGCCAACACTTCTGTCTCAGCCCTGCTGCAGTGCTCCAGTGAGGCTCAGCACAAGTTGGAAGAACAGCATCTTATTTTCCGTTTCAGGACTCTGCACCCTTCAGGACTCAATATCACATTTAATAGTTTTAGAATTTTCTTCTACATCCTTCACCCAACCTGACACCTCAGGCCCTGTCGTAATATAGACTGCTTTCATAGAATCCCTACAGTGTGGAAGCAGGCCATTAGGCCCATTGAGACCCATACCAGCCCTCCAAAGAGCATCCCACCCAGACCCACTCCAACCCACCCCGACCCACTTCCAATTTTATTCCTGTAACCCTGCTTGCCCAGTGGCTATCCCACTCTGCCTGCACATTATAGACAATTTAGCACAGTCAATCCACCTAACTTATATATCTTTAGACCGTGAGAGGAAACTGGAGCACCCAGAGGAAACCCACACAGACATGGGGAGAATGTGCAATCTGCACATAGACAATTGGCTGAGGGTGGAATCAAACCCAGGCACCTGTCATAGATTCCCTACAGTGTGGAAACAGGCCATTTGGCCTAACAAGGTCACACCAGTCCCTGTAAATAGTATCCCACTCAGACCCATTATTACTGTACATTTCCCCTGGCTAAAGCATCTAGCCTACACTATGGGTAATTTCCCATGGCTAATTCACTGTGGGAGGACTGTTTGTTTCATTGAAGTGTACCTTGATACTCAAAATATTCATCTATTTGGACAGTGGGAGGAAACCCGAGCACCTGGTGGAAACACATGCAGTCACGGGGAGAATGCGCAAACTCCACACAGTCACCCAAGGCTGGAATTGAACCCAGGTCCCTGGCTTGTGAGGTAGCAGTGCTAACCACTGAGCCACCGTGCTGCTTTTTCAGTGCCACCACCTTATTTTCACCTCTTTCCGATCCCGATTATCAGCTTTTCTTTCTCCCTGGCATACTATCATCTATCCCCTTGTCTAGCTGACTGTCATTCTCACTCTCTGGACTCTATCTCCACCTCTCCATTTACTCCTTCCCCCCTCACCGCCTGTCTTCAGCACATATTGCACATTTTCCTAACTACAATCAGTTCTGCAGAAGGATCACTGGACCCAAAGTGTTAATTCTGTTTTCCCTCCCCAGATCCTGCCAGGCCTGCTGAGTTTCTCCAGCAATTTCTGTTTTTGATTTGGAAAGCATTAATGGGATAAAAATGGGTATATGAAAGGGAAATCATGCTTAACTAATCTGATGGCATTATGTGAGGATGTAACCAGGAGAATAGAAAAGGGAGAGCCAGTGGATGTGGTGTATTTGGAGTTCCACCGAATAGGTTAGTGGGCAAAAGTAAAACTCATGGGATTTGGGTAATACAACAGCATGGATTGAGAATTGGTTGACAGACCAGAGACAGAGAGTGAGAATAGAAAAGTGTAGCAGGCAGTTACGAGTTGTGTACTGCTGAGATCAGTGCTTGGAATTCATCTATTCATAATATGCAGAAATGACTTGGATGAGGGAACAAAATGTAACATTTTCCAAGTTAGCTGGCTTCACAAAACTAGGTCGGATTGTGAGTTGAGGAGGATGGCAGGAGGCTTCAGGTCAATCTAGCCAAGTTGAATATGTGAGCAAACGCATGGCAGATGCAGTATCATAATGATCAGTGTGAAGTTATTCAATCCAGTGTGAAAACAAGATCAAAGTATTGTTGAAATGGTGATCTGTTGGGAAGTGTGGATGTACAAAGGGGTCTGGGTGTCCTTGAAAGTCAATGAAAGTAGACATGTAGGTGCAGCAAGCAATTAAGAAGGCAAATCGTGTATTGACCAGGGAGTCTAGAACCAAGGGTCACTGTCTCAGGATAGAGAGTAGACCATTTAGGACTGAGAAGAAAAAAAACATTTCTTTACTTAGAGCGTAGTCAGCCTGTGAATTTCTCTACCAGAGAAGGCTGTGGAGGTTAGGTCACTGAGTATATTCAAGAAAAAAGATTGATAATGTTTTTGGTATTAAAAGCATCTTGGGGTATGGAGAGAAAGCAGGAAAATGCGTTGATCTCAATGATTAGCCATGATCAGACTGAATGGGTCAAATGGCCTGGTCCAGCTCCTAGTTTTTGTGTATCCTTCACACTGACTCCAGAAAAGCCATAGTTCCGTGTTTGGAGTCCTAATGTTTCATGAGGGTTTCATCTGCATGGAAGCAACTTGTGGCTGTCCCAGTCTAGACTATTCACTTGAGAATAAACAATTAAGGAATCATCGAATTTGATAGGCTGAAGGAGGGAGACTCTTGGTGAAGGCAAGAACTCTAGTGGCACACTGGTTGTATCCTTTCATGTGCTCCAAAGATCTGGGTTCATGATCTTCCAGAGATGTGTCATACCACATTTTTAAAATGATCTATTCGGGGACAAAAACATTTCTTCACACAACAAATCTGGAACTCTCCCTAATAAAGCTGTTAATGCTGGGAGCCAATTAAAAATCTCAAAGCTAAGATTGAGTAATTTTTGACGGGTAAATTCTTAAGGGATATAGAATGATAGCAGGTACATGGAGATTAAGTAAGAGCAGGCACAGTCGAATTGAATAGCTGAAAAGAATTTAAAAAGCAAATTGTCCCCTCCCCATCCCTAGAATACTTATAGTTTGATGTTTGAAAGTTGGAGGTTGTCAACAAGTTAGAAACAAAGAGGAATTTGTTTTTTTTTTGTAATATATCAGAATGTACAGCTTCAGCTATACTTCTAGCAATCTGCACAGTATTATCTGTAAAATTATTTTACTTTCAGATCATTCCTTTGTTTTACTTTGGGCTCAGCTAAACCTATTAAAAAAATTATTAACTATGTAAAATTTAGTAACCATAAATACTCAATGAAAGTATCCAGTATATGCAGCGATGTTCAATGAGTGAGAAAAGATTTACAATTAACCAAAAATTATTTATTGTTAATCCGAATAATTGAGACAATGATATGTGAGAGCTCGGTATGTGCTGGGATGGCACTATGGAGGTTTGTGGACAGCAAACATCCACATTTGTAGCAGGTATCTCTGGCTCTGGATCCATCTCTCTGGGTGGTCAGAGACCAGATGTCTACCCAAAGTTGTACATCGGAATCTCAGAAGTCCTAACACACTAACTCTATCGGAATTACCTTGAGGATGGGAAATTTATCTTCCAACAGTCAATTACTCTATATCCAGAACTGTTCAAAACTATCTCCAGTTCTGACATGGAGACCCCAGGGGTTCCAACTAACTGAATACTCAGGAAATGTTAGACAGATCAAAATTATACAACTGAGTCCTCCAAATCTCTAATGGATATCCCCTGATCCTTTGACTGCTCCCGTGATGCTCTGAATTCAACTCGCCTGGCTTCAACCTAGTCCAACTACTCCTTTAACTCCAGTCAATTTCTCTCCAAACTAATTCAACTACCCCCCCCCCCCCCCCCCCCCCCAACCTGAGGCAACTAGCCCTTGACAACTACCCAGTGCAACCTGACTACCCCACATCATTCGTTTATCCTTGACCCTGCCTATCCCATCATCTACCACCTGACAGCCCATCCATTAACCCACTCACCACCCTACCCTCACCAACCTGCCATCTAATTCCTTTTACCTACCTGGCACCCTACACCCCCTCATCTACCCACCTCCTACCTTTCCTTCTCAATCACCAAACACTCTATTCCCTCCTCACCTGGCATGCTACATCTTTACTTAGCTACCTGCCACTCTGCCTCCTTTCCCAGGCATTCCTCTCACCCACTCACACAATTATTGTCTCTCTGTTGCCTTTCGAAGAGGCTTTGGACATTTTAACTCTTTATTTTTCAGAATACTGTAAAAAGGATGGTGTTTTCCACAAAGATTCTTGCCGCTGCTCCCTATGAGGATTCCTGCACTTGATGAGTTCTGCAAGATCTTCTATCAGGTGATGCCCTCAAAAAAAACCTGAGGTACTTAAATGCGAAATTTATCTGTTTGTTAGAATGAGGACTTCTACCTAATTTGGAAGGTTTGGGCCAATGTCTCCACTTTGTCTGCCACAGAGCCAGACTGGGGCGCAGGGCACACTGCAACATGGTGGATGGGGGAGCAGTAACTGGATAGTTTTCTCCAGGCTTTGGTCATGTCATGTGCAGAAGTGCAGGTTCAGTAATGAGTTGATGCAAAAGATACATAGAGTGAACACAATGGGCTGCTGACGGTACTTCCCTACACCTTTCCCTCCCCCTCTCTCCCTTCTCTTATTCAGTCCTCTTCCCCCTCACTCCATCTAGACCTGAGTGGCCACCACCTCATATCCCTGTGCTATTGCGCCAGCGGTGAGGAACTCCACAGCCTGTCCAGCACTGAGAGAGAGAGAGAGAGAGACAGAGACAGAGAGAGAGAGAGAAAAATGGAGAACAGAATGCAATGGGATACCTCTAACTGACAATGTGCAGGTCAGGAGAAGGAAGAGAGAGTCTAAGTCCCCACTGCCATTAGGAAATACTTGTTCCTTTGAGCGATAGCGTAAGCAAGCCCTCACCAGCAAGAGTTGGTTCTGTGGATGCCCACAAATGTGGGATATAGGTAAAGTAGTGTTACTTCTGCAATCATAATTACTTATGCAAGGTAAATGAACACACACCAGTGTATAATTGTTTCAGCCAAGAGCTGAGTTACCAAGAATGAAAACTATGTGGAGGAAATACATAATTGTTTTTGTATTCGCTAAAATGTGCATGCAAGAATGAAATGTGCCTAAAAACAATGGTAGATGTTACAGACAAATAGATAAGGTGCTGTGAGGGGAGGGGGTTAAGCTAGATATGCCTGTACAAACAGTAGTTATAAGTATCTATTTCCCACTTCTGCAAAAACAAGAACAAACCACAATAAAGAAGTCATGAGGTCATAAGATCATAACGAGTGAGGGAAACAGATGGTAGTGAAGGAAGATATACCTAACAATGGACCACGACGGGATGTAGCCAAACGGCCTTGTGAGGCCAGAAATAAGCATTTTGTCACAGACAAGACCGGATAAGGCAAGAGATAAACAGGTGTAATGGGCGCCAGTCTTAGAGAGGTGGGAGATGTAAACAGGGGAGGAGCAATGGGATGAAAGAATAGGAACCAAATTACATAAATATTGTAATTTTATGTACAATAAAATTACTAGTTGAATTCAGTGTGTGTGTAACTGCCTTTTGGACAGTGGACACCACATCCCTCTTGCAAAAGCGAAATAAATGACACTACTGATTCAGATCTTGTCTCGGACTGAAATTATTGAAGTGAGTGAGCTTCGTTTCTCACAGAAAGATGCCACCAAGCCCCAGCCATAATGCAGCCAGGAGCAGAAGGCCTTGAGCCCCCAGAGACCAAACCACCCTCTCCTCCCCCAGAATGGACGAGTCCTTGGACAGTTCCCTGCCATCCCTATCTTACAGGAATCAATGCTTCACCTGAAGTCTTTGTAGTTAATCTCCACTTTCAGGAACACAAAGCTGAGACAAAGGGTAGAAATAGTGGAGCTTCAAAGAGATTTGGGATACAGTTACATAGTTCATTAAAATGACATGGACAAGTGCAAAAAGTAGGAATATAGCATAAGAAATAGAAACCAAAAAACGCTAATGGAATGCAGATATTTATATTTAGACGACTAGAATAGAAAGAGGTTCATGCTTCTTTGGCACAAAGCCATGATTAGACCTCATCTGGAGTCTCTGCAAACAGTGCTGGATATCACATCATCAGACAGATGCAGTGGCCTTGCAGGGAGGGTAGCACACTTAGTTATGGGATTAAATGACCTAGGATAGTTTTTGCTGGCGTTTAGTGTCATAGAGTCATAGAGATGTACAGCATGGAATCAGACCCTTCGGTCCAACCCTTCCATGCCGACCAGATATCCCAACCCAATCTAGTCCCACCTGCCAGCACCCGGCCCATATCCCTCCAAACCCTTCCTATTCATATACCCATCCAAATGCCTCTTAAATGTTGCAATTGTGCCATCCTCTGGCAGCTCATTCCATACACGTACTACCCTCTGCGTGAAAAAGTTGCCCCTTAGGTCTCTTTTATATCTTTCCCCTCTCACCCTAAACCTATGCCCTTTAGTTCTGGACTCCCCGACCCCGGGGAAAAGACTTTGTCTATTTATTCTATCCATGTCCCTCATAATTTTGTAATTCTCTATAAGGTCATCCCTCAGCCTCCGACGCTCCAGGGAAAACAGCCCCAGCCTGTTCAGCCTCTCCCTATAGCTCAGATCCTCCAACCCTGGCAACATCCTTGTAAATCTTTTCTGAACCCTTGTTTGATTTGATTGAGATTTTCAGAATATGAAGGGAACTGACAGGTCGACAGAAAATATTTCTGCTTGTTGGGGTTTGAAGGGATAGGGAATGGTCTAAAACTAGGTGGAATGGCCTCCCCTGTACCATAACAATGCTGTGATTCTCAAGACAGACCTTCCAGGAGTGAAACACCTGCACACAAAGGTGATTGTAGTTTGAAACCTGCTTCTGCAAAAACCAAGTGATGTCACAACCATTGTTAATTTTAAATCTGAGACTCAGAATCTTTTGTGAGTTTGGTCACAGGTCTGGCTCAAGGAAGTAAATGTCCGAATGGTAAATGGGTTTTGTGCGCAGGATTTGTTATCATCCCCTCCAGCTGCTTGTCCATTGTCTATATGTCCAGCCATAAACGAAAACCTACCTGGCACATGACCACCATATTTTGGAACCATTGGGGTGGTGAGGTAAAGTTTATTTTCAGGTTGTGGAAGCTCCTCCGGGCAACCTTTCAGTTTGTTTCTCACTAAATACTGAAAAGGAAATGTTCACAATCAGTCCGGTTTGAGATCTCAAATGGAAAACAGCAAAACATGACAGTGCGTGAGCTCCCTGTTCCTGTTATCACCATTTACTGTGATTCACCCCATGGAGGGGAGGGGGCTGTCTGTGATGGGAACGAGCTGCTGAACATATTTAATTGGGCTTTGATTCTCTGAAGTTGATAGGACCCCAAATAACATAAGGACTTCCCACACTGCAGGAATTTTAAAAAAAAGAAAGACACTGGGTCACAGAGGTCCCAACTGGACCTCCCACATGGAATCTTTGTGATCTATGGTCTTTCTTTCTTTTAATCCCTACAGTGTGAAAGCAGGCAATTTGACCCATTGAGACCACCCTGACCTTCAATGAGTATTCTACCCAGCCTACTTCATTCCTATAACCCTGCATTTCCCATGGTTAACCCACCTCACCTGCACATCCCTTTGGACTGTGAGAGAAAACCAGGGCACCCAGCGGGGACCCATGCAGAACATGCAAACTGCACACAGTCATCCAAGGGTGGAATCAAACCCAAATCCCTAGAGGTGGGAGGCAGCAGTGCTAACCACGGAATCACCATGCTTTTCCACAATGGACAAGCAGCTGGAGGGATGATAACACACCACCAAAGGAGTGATAGTTGTGTAGGATGATTACTAGTGCTGATCCTTCAGTGGGAGCAGTCAACCTAATCCCCTGTGGCTCCCATGCTCGTAGTCACCATATCCAATTACATTAAGACAAATGATATAGTAGCATCTCATTGACTGAGACAGATCAATGTGATGAGTTTACATTGAGTTACATGACCTCCGGCTACAGAGAGTTACATGACCTCCGTTCTGTGCACTTCTCATTCTCAGCTTACAATGCTGGCTAGCAGCAATGTGAGAACCAGAGCTGTGTAGGTCAGTCAGTACACAGCCCCCTCATCCCCAGGACCTCAGGGGCCTCCATACACAGTGACTCATGGAATTGGGTCCCTCATAGGCTCAGTGGAACTCAGAGGATGTTTGGCCCCAGAATATGCAGTGTGTCAATCCACCAGCCCCTAAGTGGTCACAGCCTGGCCTTCATGAACCAACCTTACAGCCACAGCCAAAGAGCTAACTAATGGATACCTTGGGAGAGTTGAAGGCTAAGGGCATAAATCCTGACCAAAACTCTGGAGTGGACTTCAAAGATGGCTCATCTTTCTCGTGAATCCTGCAGTCAGTTTGGTACCAGATTGCTTTGCATTCATTTGGACTTGAGACTTTGATCGAAAGCTGCTTTTCCAAACTGAGTAAGAGGGTGTGATCAACAGCAACCTGAGAAAACCAGACTGAGTGTTTACCAAGCCTGTATCCTCAGGGCACTCTTACACAGTGATGAGACCGGGACAGTACATGCTACATAAGAGAAAAAGCTACATGGTTTCCATATCTACTGTGCCAGACGTATCCTCAGCCTCTCTTAGCAGGACAGGGTCCCCAACTCCAAAGTCCCGGAATATAGCTTCCATTAGCAAACACTCACTGTTAAACCAATGATGTCAGCCCTGCCTTGGCTATGTACATCAGAAGATGGCCGTTTACCTAAAGGCCTTCTGTCAGGAAACCTGGTCACTAGGCTGCAACCTCCTGGGTTCCAAGACTCTCTTACAAGGGCCCCTGCAGCGAGATATTGACAATGGAGAGACAGTTGCTGATGACTGTGACCTCCAGGGACTCTGCGTTTGGAAGAGCATTGGAGGAGCTGACAGGAAATGAAAATCTCAGCTGGCGCAGAAGAGGGCCCAGGTTGAAACATAGGCTAGCGAGTCACACACCGCCTCATCTCGCTGTCTCCCTCTGCAGTGAACGCGCCAGAGACTGCCACATTAGAGCGTTGCTCCTAGGCCCCATCAGGCCCCATCAACAGAGTTGACCACCATTAAAAAGAAAGCCACTTCCAGAAAAGGACAAAGCATGAATCATCAGATAATTGGGCTGTAGAGGAGTTGAGAGCCCCCCCACCCCCCGACCACCCAAAAAACCTTATTCCCAAATCCAAACTCATCCCAGATTTAGGCCTGGAGACCAATGCTTGGGATGTCAGTTTTATCAGAGTAGGTCAAAGTAGGGGAGAATGGTTGTGGCAAGGGGATGAGTAATTTGCTTCATATCAGGCTGTGGATTTCCAGCTGATTAGTGACTGAGTGTACATTTGATAAAAGTGTGAACACATTCAAATCCCTTCCAAGAACCAAATGATCTTTCCCCTGGACATGGGACTTGCTGTGTAAGACTTCACCCAGATTCAGTGGTTGTGTGACAAGAACTTCCTGTAGCCTGCCACCGCTGACTCTGACCTGGTCACTGGGATCTTTGCCCATAGCTGGAGCCACCTTACTGGAAAAATATAACTTTCCCTAACATGACAGCATCTCCCTCCCACCCTCCACTACCACCTGGTCCAAGATCATCCTGTTGATTCTGGGATGTTATTGGTTGGAGAGGGAATTTCTGTCCCTCGATGATGGGGAACTTCCACCTCAGAGAATAGCTAGCTCATCTGGTTGGCTAACAGCTGAATAGTCCCAGCAACCCAGTGATGCCAATGGCTAGGACTGGGTCAACAAGTGGTTCAGAGATTCCTGCAGACCCGAACGAGGAAGCACAAGTAGATGGGAGGTCCCACCGGGGGGAGTGGGGAGCTAAGGCCTGAGAGGAATGAAAGGGTTCTGCCAGGCTGGTTATGAAGAAGAACCATTAATGGGGAGGTGCAGAGCTTGTGGGAGGAAGGATCCAATGTGGAAAGGAAGCTGTTAAAGGTGGTTCCCTGCACACCCCCAATTCCTCCCCATGCACCCCAGTTTCTGCTGGCACTCAGGAAATAGCTGAAACCAGCTCTGACATGGTCAGTCATTGCCCAGTGAAGGGCTTCTACTGGGGCAAGTACATGCTGACCAGTCTACACCTGGAATGCCTCACTGTCAGATTGCCCATGGCGAAGGGGAGACTTCTGAAAAAGACATTGAGGGAATTTTAACAGGCACCCATCTCTTCAGCAGGGGAGTGTACAACTCAGCCTCCAATCTCAAACCCATTGGACATTGTCATTAACATTAGTTCCTGACTGAAAAGTGGACTGAAGCTCAGATTGTGTTGGCCTCCTTTCTAGATCATAAAATCCTTACAGTGTAGAAGCAGGCCATTTGGCCCATCAAGTTCACGCTGACTCTCGAAAGGGTATTCTACCCAGATCCACCCCACTTCCCTATCTCTGTAACCCTACATTTCCTATGGTTAATCACCTAGCCTGCACATCCCTGGACACTATGGGCAATTTGGCATGGCCAATCCACCTAACCTGCACACCTTTGGACTATGGGAGGAAAGCGGAACGCCTGGAGGAAACCCATGCAGACACAGGGAGAACCCGGGTCCCTGGCATAGTGAGACAGTCTTGCTAACCCCTGAGCCACTGTAATACTCCTGATGTAATCGGATAAACTCTTGAGAAGACATTTAAACATCAGGAAGAAAGTGTCCTTCTACTGGCAGCCCAGTGCTGAGAAATTATACTGGTGCTCCAAAGGTTAATTTAAAAAGGCTAACAATCAAAGTAGGAATAAAGAAGGGGTTAACAGAAAGAAACCCGATCTCTGAAAGGCGTTGGGCAGGGCAGCCCTGAGGGCAAGTTGGTAAGATGCCATTACCTGCTTACGTTGAAACTTGTCCATGGCAGTCTTCACCTGATCTTTGTAAGTGTGTCCAAACTCATAACCCATACGCGGAATAAATCCCATGTAACCTACACCAAACAATTGCGAAAGGAGACAATATCATTTATTTGTGTAAAATGTTCATCTTGTTGTTGCAAAAAAGAACTCTGTCACTGAATGGAGCACTCCTGAAGACTCAGTGCTGAGGCTCTGTAAACCCTTCAGCTGGCACGGGGTCAATGGGGCTGACTGGTGCCATTATTGGCAACACCACTGGAATAATGGGAGTAAGCAAGACAACATGATTCTGGAAATGCCTTCTGGGGTCCCTGGCTACAATGGTTCAGGATGACCCAGAATTGACAGCCCACCTCACTGCACCCTGTTGTCTCAACACCCCAAAACAGCCTGGGCAGGATTTTCCTTCACCAGAACCAATTCTGAGACAGGACTGTGTTCTGGGAATGGCATTGTGTGTGTGTGTTCATGTGAGACAGAGAGAGAGAGTGTGAGAGTGCGTGTGTGTGCAGGTGTGTGTGCGCACATGTGTGTTTGTGCGTGCGTGTGTGTGTGTGTGTGTGCGCACATGTGTTTGTGTGCGCACACATGTGTGTTTGTGCGTGCGCGCGTGTGTGCAGGTGTGTGTGCGCACATGTGTGTTTGTGCGTGCGCGTGTGTGTTTGTGTGCGCACGTGTGTTTGTGTGTGTGCACATATGTGTTTGTGTGTGCGCGCGTGTGTTTGTGCGCGCGTGCGTGTGTGTGTGTATGTGGAGGGGAGGGGAGTGGGAGTGTTGGCAGGGTGGGGGTTGTGGGTGTGATGGAGGATGCAGTCCTCACCTCTGATGTTCATGGTGGTTGTTTGTTAATTGGCTGGACAGCAGCCAGTTGTTGCTGATGGAGCAGAACCGAGTGTATGTTAGTCCTATTTAAACTCCAAGTGGCTGCTTTTCCTGTGGGGATTGATGAATCAGTGATAGGAGAGGCCTGGTCTCAGTTTACAGAGCTGGAGACTCTCTCACAGTGAGGGTGGGGGGGATGGGCAGATCTCTTCCTAGAAGATGAAGGAAACCCCTGGATTGAGAACATTAAGAGTAAAAGGTGTGGTCAGGAGGAACTGGCAAGTGTCATTCACTCTGGCAAGGACCTAATGGTAGAAATGCACCCTCTAGGACAAGGTGCAGCTGAGGAGCCTGACAGCACACCTTGCTCCTGACCTATGGGAGAAATATATACCTAGAGACTTACTGACCCTTCAGCAAGACAAGTAGCCATGACGCTGCCGAGGACCTATCACCTCTGACATTTGTAGTTTTTATGTCAATGACCCAATTGTCAGTTGTATCCATCTCCATCTCCTTGATAACCTTGCAGATGAAAGGACAGACAGGAGGAGAAATGTACCATCTCCACAGTTATTACTGTCATGAAGGAGGAATGGAAATCACCAGGATGATTCCTCATGAACAAATCAGGATAAGTGAGATGGGCATCCCGGGGGAGAGGAGGAAGAGATGTTCTAATCCCTGAAGGAGTGCATTCCTCCCCATACAGCTGTTTACCAAAGCCTTGTTAGAGACAAAGACAAACTGCAGATGCTGGAATCCAAGGCAGACGAGCAGGAGGCTGGAAGGACTACACCCGAAACGTTGCTTTCTTCACCTCCTGATGCTGTCTGGCTTGCTATGTGCTCCCAGCCTCCCGTCTGACTACCTTGTTTACCAAAACCATGGCTGTCCAAGGGAGTCCTGCGCTCTCTGCTGTCAGTGTATACTTCCACCTTCTGTCTCCCACAAGTCCTGATGGGAAAAGGATAGATTCCTGTGTCTGCACCAGGACAAGCAATGGCTTCAAGGACATTGGAAAGATCACCACCACAATGTACAAGTGTACCCTCCATCCACATGCACAGATACTGTCACCTAATAGGCGTCTTCGTATATTGATAAGGTAGCACTGGCTGGTCATGGGTAAGCAGTGGGAGGTGGGGGGGAGGCACAGGTAGCTGTTGGCATTTGGCCTTGGGAGAATAAAGGACAGACACATCCACTCCAAACTGGGTGCGAATGCCAGTTGCTTCCCTGCTGGTCCCATCCAGTTGTGCACACTGCCAGCTGAGAGCTGAGCCAGTGACTGAGGAGGCTGCAGATGTTGTTCCTCACGTGGTGCCATCCTTTTCATCACTCTCCCTGGCTCCCCTGACTGAAGGACCATCTGTCCAGCAGGGCCTTATGGTGGAGGCCGCCTCTGCATTGATGTGGGTCTATCAGCTAACGGAAGTGTCTCAGTGGCACCTTCACAAGAAGGAAGACTGTTTGGTGCATCTGGACAAGACAGCAGACTGTCTCTGTTACATCCAAGGCCACAAATAGATAGCCAATGGCTGACCATGGAAGCAAGCAGGTTACTGGGCGGGTCACTGGGGTTTGCCTCACCTGTAAATGTGCACTTCCCTTTTTCAGCACAGGAAGTGCTGACACGTGATGTCATTCACATGAGCTTCTATTGTTTAATAGTAAATCAGGAAAAAGCGGGACGTGGCGGTGAAGGGGAGCTAGGGTCCTTTAAAGGAAAGTTATCAAACATCTAGACAGATGTTTAGGTTTAGAATTAATTCCATAAGTTAATTACCATTTGGGGGCTGAAAAGTGTTCCTGTGAATTTCCTTTCACCTCCTCTAAACTAAAAACATCTTGGAGATAGTGAACTGGAGAGTCAGGGTGGAGCTGGAAAAAGCACAGCAGCTCAAGCAGCATCAGAGGAGGAGGGGAGTTGACGTTTCAGGTCAGAACCTTTCATCGGATTCAACCCCTGGGATTGAAAGCAGACTACAGTGTGATGGTTTTAACAGCATTGTCTACTGTTTTAACTCAGGTGCGACTGGATCACATACTCCACGGTTAGGCAGGATTTACCATCTCTCGGTAGGGATTTGTTTTTGAGATTGTTTGTGTCACGTACCTGAGATATTTCTCCGCTGGAGTTCAGGAGGTTGGGTGCTGAACTCGTGCTTGTGCTTGTACAAATGAGTCCAGACTACTGGATCCACGTTCGCAGCCAATGGTTTCAGTGGCCTGTTCTCACCAAGTACTGCCAGCTAAGAAAGGGAACGTTATCACAACAGCTGCTTCTTAAGACCTTGCCTGTGCTCCCAGTGGAAGTGTTAGGGTTCTAAGTGCAAATTTGTGCCTTTCTCTGTCCCCCTTTGCCCTAATCATTCATTTCCGGGCTTTCCAGGCCAGTGTGTGAGCCCAGACATTAGGTTATTACTAGGTAAAAACAATGACTGCAGATGCTGGAAACCAGATTCTAGATTAGAGTGGTGCTGGAAAAGCGCAGCAGTTCAGGCAGCATCCGAGGAGCAGGGAAATCAACGTTTCGGGCATCAGGAATAGAGGCAGAGTGCCTGCAGGGTGGAGAGATAAATGAGAGGAGGGTGGGGGTGGGGAGAAAGTAGCATAGAGCTCCTCAGATGCTGCCTGAACTGCTGTGCTTTTCCAGCACCATTCTAATCTAGAATTAGGTTACTACTGAATGTTAGCCACGTATTTACGGCCCTATCTGATACTCCCACGTCTAATGTAGATTGGATTGCTTACAGTGTGGAAACAGGCCCTTCGGCCCAACAAGTCCACACCGACCCTCCGAAGTGCAACCCACCCAGACCCATTCCCCTACATTTACCCCTTCACCTCACACTACGGGCAATTTAGCGTGGCCAATTCACCTAACCTGCACATTATTGAACTGTGGGAAGAAACCGGAGCACCCGGAGGAAACCGGAGCACCCGGAGGAACTCGTGTGGACAGTGTCCTTACATTTTTTCTGTGAATTTTAAACTGGAAGCAAATCTCCATTGATACTGATGCCATTGAACACTCCCAGAACATGGTTGCACATGCTTAGAGGCAGAATAAGTATCCCTCTACTCCCTTAAACTGAAAATAAAGTTCACTCTAATCTTTTAAACTGAAAGTAAAGCTCTTTCTACACTATCTCCATCAGACAGTGCCAGAACAGAGGCAGCATGGGATTAGATACAGAGTAAAGCTTTCTCTCATCTTTATAAACTTAAATTAAAGCTTCCTCTACCCTTTTAAACTGCAAGTAAAACTGCCTCTACACTGTTCCCATCAAACACTACCAAAAAGACAGCATGGGGTTAGACACAGAGTAAAACTTTCTCTAATCTTTTAAACTGAAATTAAAGCTGCCTCTTTCCTTTTAAACAGCAAGTAAAACTGTCTCTACACGGTTCCTATCAAGCACTCCCAGGACAGAGTTAGATACAGAGTAAACCTCCCTCTACACTGTCCACATTGAACACTCCTAGGACAGGCACGGCACAGGGTTAGATAAAGACCCCTCTACATTTTTATACTGAAAGTAAAGTATTATGCTTATCTGGGTGAATGGAACATTGTCTCAATTCAGGCACCTAATGTCAGCCTCAAGCACATCCAGGTCACGTCTAGAATTCTTATTTGCAACTAAAACCTTCCTCTACTTTGACCTAAGAGTGACCCTTGGCCCAGACTTGGAAGAGCTGCCATATACAGTGATCGGCCATTATTCCGTTCTGAGCTTCCACTCTCACACAGTGTAGGAGATAGATCCCACAAGGTGCTAGGCTTACTGCCCTCATTCACTTCATGTTGCATTCTTATAACCAGAAAGACATTCAGTCTGATTGAATTATAACTCAGGTCACTTTTAACCCTCAGAATTAAAACGGAGCAGTATTGAGTTGAGTTGTATTGTGGAAGATCAGCTTCTTCTCCTCCCAGGTTGGTACCCCATGTACATGTGCACCTGCTGATGTATGTGTGAAAATTAATCTTTCTGTTCCCCTCAGCTTCCTACCGTTCCTACCTTTCTCCTCCCATTCACATAAGTGATGAGCACTGGCTCTTTAAGTTTCTGGGCGTATTCCATTTGCCTTCTCCGTAGGTCCAGTCCAGACTGGAGGGTCTCCTTGTAGTAGTTTCCACCATAGTTGAACAGCTTTTGAGGGATATAGCCTGTTGAATGAAAATGGTGAGATGAGAACAGTCTGAATGGGAGCGTTACCATTCCAGCCCAGATCTCCAGATGTGGAAATGTTAAGCCTTCACCACAAGGCCACTGGAATTCAAAGAGGGGTTTTTAAACTTTGTTTGATCCGGTGGACTAATCTAATTCAAGGTGATTCAAGGATTCAATAAGGTAGAAAGATTGGGATTATTTCCTCTGGAGAAAATTTCAATACTGAGGTTGACGGCAGTTTATGAAGAAGGATGTTCGATGATCTGGAGTCTAGGAGCAACGGAATGCTCGCTGCATTGGGAAACGTTGGGAATTGAGGTGAGTGTAAGAGTTTAGGGAAGTGTGGGAGGGAGCCATTGCTGTACCTTGTTTCCTTTTACTACTTTCACAGGGACAGGAATGGACCAGACGGAACAGTTCAGAAAGTGAGTGGGTAAAAAGGCAGCATCTGGTTAGAGATTAAGTTCCTGGTGGGTATTCCCAAACTGTTATATTGTACGGCTTTGTTTAAGCAAGGGTAGAGACTTATATGGTTTATTTATTTTTCAGAAAAAAACTTCCAAAATTTTTAGTTTAATGTGTTCAAAAAAAGTCTGTGCCCTTCACAACCACCTGATGAAGGAGCGTCACTCCGAAAGCTAGTGTGCTTCCAATTAAACCTGTTGGACTATAACCTGGTGTCGCGTGATTTTTAACTCTGTACACCCCAGTCCAACACCGACATCTCCAAATCAAAAAAAAGTACTAGTCGCTAAAGGGGCAGAAATGGCAGTCATTGGAGTGGTGTGCTCCTCCTGTCAGATGTGGGAAATCAGGGAACAGGCAGGTGTCTCTGGTGACTATGTCTACAGGTCATGTGACAGGCTGCTGTTCCTCTCAGACTGCATGCGTCGGTCAGAGCAGTAGTTGGATGCTTCGAGGAGATTACAGAAGCTA
Organism: Chiloscyllium plagiosum; assembly: GCF_037043375.1. NCBI lineage: Eukaryota > Metazoa > Chordata > Chondrichthyes > Orectolobiformes > Hemiscylliidae > Chiloscyllium > Chiloscyllium plagiosum. The sequence goes on from NW_028270159.1 coordinate 52,737,548, forward strand.
GAGAGTGTGATCGAGATGGTCACACTTGTTGGGGAGATTTCACTGCGGTGTTTAATGTAGGGCTAGGGAGGGTGACACTTCCAGCCCTGAAATGGTTAACAACAGCCAAGCGAGCTGCTGCAGGCGATTGCATGACTGCTGGAGCTTGTAAGGGATATGCATAATGTTAATTAAATCTTGGAGCCTGTAAATACCAGCCAGTATCAATTGCCCCATCGAAACTCGGGATTAATAAAGAAACTGATCGGAATCTGTAACTGTTAGACAAGTGTGAATTGCTCTATCGGAACCTGTAACTAGTGAGTGTGAATGGCTCTATTTAAGTCTAAAGTTGATAAGTGTAATTGACAATTTAGTTAAACTAAAACTATTGAAAATGGCTAGCCTGTCAGACGCATAGTAATTCCTTGAAACAATGGACTATTGAATACGGGATCGGAACCGCTCCCAGGGATGGCTGAGCCATTGTCAAGCACAGCAGGAGCTGGACAGGCACTTCGATGCGGCCAATAGGAGGACGGATCCCCAGCGCGCGCAGATGAATGGACCAATGGGGAAGGCGAACTGACCGGGGACTCCAGGCAGCGCGAAGTATAATTGTGTCAACTTTGAACGGGAAGGGAGAACGCCTTCTCCAACGAATGCATGCCTGTAGATTCGTTGTATCAGTTAAGATTCTGTGAATAAACTGCTGTCTGCGTCTAATCATAGTTGCCAGTGTGAGTCTCTCCTTCCAAAAGAACACGCAAAGACGGGACCCCGCGGGTCCGTCTTAACATTTGGTGACCCCGACGCGGGAAGGAGAAGAGACAACGGCGAGTTGGCAACGTTGGCGGATCAGGGAGCAGACAACCTTCGGCCGAAGTTTTCTAAAGGTGGGGAAGCGCCTGTTAAATCCAAGGCTTCCAGTAGTTAGATTTACTCTCAGTTAGTTTCTTGTCTGCTCTCCGACCCTCACCAACCCAAAAAAAAAACCTGATCAATTTGACAGCAGCATCGCAGAGTCCTGACTGGTAAGCTTTTACTAACCTTTTGACGTACCCAGAGTGTGAATGTCTAGCGTGGCTTTCGGAGCCGGAGCGCATATATACTTGTACCCAGTGTGTGAATTTCTAGCGTGGCTTTCGGAGCCGGAGCGCATATATATTTGTACCCAGTGTGTGAATTTCTAGCGTGGCTTTCGGAGCCGGAGCGCATATATATTTGTACCCAGTGTGTGAATTTCTAGCGTGGCTTTCGGAGCCGGAGCGCATATATATTTGTACCCAGTGTGTGAATTTCTAGCGTGGCTTTCGGAGCCGGAGCGCATATATATTTGTACCCAGTGTGTGAATTTCTAGCGTGGCTTTCGGAGCCGGAGCGCATATATATTTGTACCCAGTGTGTGAATTTCTAGCGTGGCTTTCGGAGCCGGAGCGCATATATATTTGTACCCAGTGTGTGAATTTCTAGCGTGGCTTTCGGAGCCGGAGCGCATATATATTTGTACCCAGTGTGTGAATTTCTAGCGTGGCTTTCGGAGCCGGAGCGCATATATATTTTTACCCAGAGTGTGAATCACTAGCGTGGCTTTCGGAGCCGGAGCGCATGTGTTTTTTCCCGTGTGTTTTTTCCCCTGAATCTCTAGCGTGGCTTTCGGAGCCAGAGCGCATATCTGTTTTGCCCGATTTTGCAGATAGTTCTGCCTGACGATTACCTGACGTTTCCTACCTGAGCGCTGACCATATTCGACTTCCTGGATCCATGTTACTGAGCACTTAAACCTGACGGATTTTTGGTTTGTATATTTGTTGTGACCACCGAACATACCCGGGGTGACAGAGGTCGGAGCTCTCCTTATGAAGAGGGTGTAACCGTACAGACGTCTGCCTTAGACCGGTTGTTAAGAGCAGAGATCTGCCACGCGAAGGTCAGGTTTTGAAAGACGTACTGTTTTTGAAGCGGTTCCCTTCAGGGGAGATCCGACATGGGGGACCTGAATTTTCGGACCACCTAAGTTGACTCACCTCAGGACAGCATGTCCCGGAGTGCCCTGGTGGCACTGCAGGGACGGTGGGGACATGCCTATTCATAGTCAGTTACTGCTGGATAGCGTAGCCCTGCATAAGGAAAGGTTGGACCTGGTGATTGCCCAAGCACCAGAACAAAAGGGAATTATCCTGACAAGATTGAGAGAGACATTTAAAAATCCCACATTAATGATCACGATTCTGGACGGTCTCTACAGGTCGCCACATTATTCGGCTCTCCAAACAATTGTGCTAGGCAAGCCCCCCGTGGGGTGGGCACCCCCGAGCTAGACTATTTAGCCGCGACTGTTACTTTACCCACTGATGCGTACACTGACGAGTCCACCCCAGTCCCGAAAACCCCCGACTCGCGGCCACCAACAGGGGAGATATTGGGGGAGATTAGGACCCAGTTAAGGGAGAATAATACTGCTATGGAGGCTAAACGAAAGGTCCGAAACCTAGAGAATAGTCTCAAGCTGTGGCGGGTTAAGAACTGGTTCCCTAAAGATGAAAGTCGAAGGGCAGGCCTCCAAGACGGCTACACATATCTTAGAACAGTTTGGGAAGATTCTAGAGCAGGTGGGGGCAAAGACCGCCGCGCTGGAGCTGGTGCCTCCAGCCGCTCAGATGTACAGTTAACCCTAGTGCCTGATTCCCTCACTTTCATCCGGATGTGGGTGCTGTCTTCCACAGACCCAGCGCTGGGTCATCTGTCCGTTTAAATCGGAAACTCACCCAGCTTTTACCTCAAAGGGTCCTTGCTGTTTACACAGCCAACGGCCTGTAGTGAAATTGCTAGAGTTCTAGGTAATCACTTTTCAAGTACCTTTAATATATTTACACAGCTGGAGGGCTGGGGGGGATCTCCTGCTGATTCGAGTACTTAAATCCTAGAAAGCTTACCCAGCTGACAGCCGGATTGCCTCCCTGTGGTTTATAATGATTTTTTTTTCTCGATGCTTGCGGTTTATAATGATTTGTCTACTGTTGCCTGTGCTTTATAATGATTTTTCTCGATGCTTGCGGTTTGTAATGATTATTTTTTTTCTCTCTTGGATAGATACAGATGCTACAGTTTGCGCGCATGTCCGTTCCCCGTAGACGGGGGACTATCATTAATGTACGGCAATTCACACTGCTCACGGTGACAGGCCTATTTGAGGGTCATCTATTTCCGTAGGGTACGGGGCTCCAATAGGTGTGCTTATGGTTTCGTTTTTCCCCTACTTCTACCCAATACTATTCCTTCTCCCTCAATGTAGCATCTGCTGTTCGAAGAATATAATAAACCCCTTCCGTGTTAGTTTTGCCCACCTACATTGGCAGCACTTTAACCTATACTGTACGCTGCAGTCAGGGGCCGAGAAGTACTGTATGCCCCGGGATCCAACTGCTGGTCACACCAGTAACTACTACCCTGCAATCGGAGGCTCTATGTGGGTTTTGACCGGGTTGCCACTGCCCGGCTCTGTCCTCAGCGGCACCTGGATGGAGGTTGCTGTCCGTTACTGACTGGAGGTTGTCCAGCGGCGGAAGACTCTCCTCGGGCACGGGTCAGCCTGGCACAGGTGCAATTGCGCTGTGCACTGGGAGGAGATTGCCTCCGACCACATGGCCTGCAGTACACACATCAGACGCCTGGACGGGCCTGCAGGCCGGTGAGCCATTCTGGCCGGCAGGAAGGCCGGGGCACAGTACACTGTTCCATTGGGTTTCCGGTCGCTGGCGTATACCTGACTGCGGGCAGTATGCCCTTACACCTTCTCGTTTGTTGTACAAGGAAACACGAGACAAACCACACATCACCGTAGCGGATGGGCATTTGCACTTCTTTTCTTGGACAGCAGACGTGGCACCCTATGTGGTTTACTTTCCCCCTTCCGGTCCTCTTACGTTCGTTACTGTTTACATGGGTTGGTGTGGCCTCAGTAGAGGCCAAGGGAGGGAATGTTGGGGAGATTTCACTGCGGTGTTTAATGTAGGGCTAGGGAGGGTGACACTTCCAGCCCTGAAATGGTTAACAACAGCCAAGCGAGCTGCTGCAGGCAATTGCATGACTGCTGGAGCTTGTAAGGGATATGCATAATGTTAATTAAATCTTGGAGCCTGTAAATACCAGCCAGTATCAATTGCCCCATCGAAACTTGGGATTAATAAAGAAACTGATCGGAATCTGTAACTGTTAGACAAGTGTGAATTGCTCTATCGGAACCTGTAACTAGTGAGTGTGAATGGCTCTATTTAAGTCTAAAGTTGATAAGTGTAATTGACAATTTAGTTAAACTAAAACTATTGAAAATGGCTAGCCTGTCAGACGCATAGTAATTCCTTGACACAATGGACTATTGAATACGGGATCGGAACCGCTCCCAGGGATGGCTGAGCCATTGTCAAGCACAGCAGGAGCTGGACAGGCACTTCGATGCGGCCAATAGGAGGACGGATCCCCAGCGCGCGCAGATGAATGGACCAATGGGGAAGGCGAACTGACCGGGGACTCCAGGCAGCGCGAAGTATAATTGTGTCAACTTTGAACGGGAAGGGAGAACGCCTTCTCCAACGAATGCATGCCTGTAGATTCGTTGTATCAGTTAAGATTCTGTGAATAAACTGCTGTCTGCGTCTAATCATAGTTGCCAGTGTGAGTCTCTCCTTCCAAAAGAACACGCAAAGACGGGACCCCGCGGGTCCGTCTTAACACACTGCAGGTTCAAGCAGGTGACTGCCAGGTGAAGTAGGCAGATAGTGCAGGAGTCTATTCCCATATTAAACAAGTATACAGGATTGGATTCTGTTGGGTGGGGGAGGGGGTGAATAGCAGCAGCAGCCAGGCCTGTGGCACCATCACTGGCTCTGCTATAAAGCAGGGGATGGCAAAGTCCAAGAGATAGGGACTCTCTAGTCAGGGATGCAGATGGCTGTTTCTGTGGCTATTTCTAGGATGGTGTGTTGCCTCCCTGGTGCTAGGGTCAAGAACATTAGATTTAGATTCCCTACAGTGTGGAAACAGGCCCTTCGGCCCACCAGTCCACACTGACCCTCTGAGGAGTAACCCACCCAGACCCATTTCCCTCTAACTAATGCAGCTAACGCTATGGGCAATATAGCATGGCCAATTCACCTGACCTGCACATCTTTGTGACTGTGGGAGGAAATCGGAGCACCCAGAGGAAACCCACGCAAACAAGGGGAGGATGTGCAAACTCCACACAGTCACGAGGCTGGAATCAAACCTGGGACCCTGGTGCTGTGAGGCAGCAGTGCTAACCACTGAGCCACCGTACCGCCCAGGCATCTGAGATCACTTGCAGCAAGTTCTGAAAGGCGAGCGTGAGCAGCCAGAGGTCATTGACATAGGTACCAATGACATAGGTAGACAAAAAGACGAGGTCCTGCAGAGTTAATATGGGGAGTGAGGCAGGAAGTTTAAAAACAGGATCTCAAGGGTAGTAAATTCTCGATTACTCACGGTGCCACATGCTAGTGAGAGTCGGAGTAGGAGGACAAGGCGCTGCTGAGGAGCTGATGCAGAGGCAGGGATTCAGATTCTTGGATTATTGCGATCGCTTCTGGACAGAGGTGACCTGTACAAAAGGGGCAGGCTGTACCTAAACTAGAGAGTTACGAATATCCTGGTGGGGAGATTTGCTAGAGCCTATTCAGGAGTGTTTAAACTAGTCTGGCAAGCGGTTGGGATGCTAAACAGTAGTGAGACAAAAGAGAACATTGAGGCTAGTACAGAAGTTAAAGAGAGCAAGTTAGATAGACAAGACAGGCAAGATCATGGCAGGGAACAAGGGAAGGCTGATGAATTAAATTACATTTATTTCAATGCAAGAGGCAGATAAACTCGGCATGGATGGGAACACGGGACTAGGAACTCATAGCTGTTACAGAAACATAGCTGAGGGAGGGTCAAGACTGGCAGCTCAATGTTCCAGGGTACTGATCATTTAGGAAGGATAGAACGGGGAGGCAAGAGAGAAGAGGGAATTCAGGAAAAACCTTACAGCAATACTTAGAGAGGATATTCCTGAGGAATCATCCAGTGAGGTTGGATAAGTGGAACTGAGAAATAAGAAGGGATTGATCACTTTGTTGGGATTGTACTATAATCTCCCCAAATAGTCAGCTGGAAATTGAAGAACAAATATTTGGCAGATTGCTGTAAGAATAGTAGAGTTGTAATAGTAGGGGATTTTCACTTTTGAAACATTAACTAGGGCTGCCATAGTGTTAAGGGTTGGGATGGTGAGGAATTTGTTAAGTCTGTTCATGAAAACTTTCTCAATCAACATGACCCTACTAAAAAAGAGGCAAAAAGTGACTTCCTCTTGGGAGGTAAGGCAGGGCAAGTGACTGAGGTGTTGATGGGGGAGCACTTTTGTACCAGTGACCATAATTTTTAAATAATTACTGAAAACGATAGGTCTAGTCCACAAGTTAAAGTTCTAAATTGGCTGAAGGCCAATGTTGATGGTCTTAGACAGGAATCTCCAGAAATTGATTGGGGGAGGCTTTTGCAGGTAAGGGGATGCCTGGCAAGTGAGAGGCTTTCAAAAGGGAGTAAGTGAGAGTTCAGCATGTTCCTGTTAGTGTGAAGTGCAAGGCTGGCAGGAATAGGGAATGTTGGATGACCAGAGATATTGAGGCTCTGGTCAAGAAAAAGAAAGAGGCATACGTCAGTAATAGACAGCTGTGATCAACAGAATCCCTTAAGGATTGTAGGGGGTGTAGGAGTATATATTAACAGGGAATCAGGACAGCAAAAGGGGACGTGAGAGAGCTTTGGCAGATAGGGTAAAAAATAACCCAAAGAGATTCTACAAGTATATTAAGGGCAAACGAGTAACTAGGAAGAGAATAGGGCCCCATATAAAGCTTCTATGAATGGAGCCACAAGGGATTGGTGAGATCCTAAATGAAGGTTTCTTGTCAGTATTTACTGTTTAGGAAGACATGGAAGCTAGAGAACTTGGGGAAGTAAATAGTGATGACTTGCAAACAGTCCACATTACAGGACAGGAAATACTAGAGGTCTTAAAATGCAGAAAGGTAGATATGTCTCCTGATCAATTGTATCCTAGGACGTTGTGGGAAGCAAGAGAAGAAATTGCGAGGCCCCTAGCAGAGATATTTGTATCATCTACAGCCACAGGTGAGGTGCCAGAAGACTGGGAGGTTGCTAATGTGGTGGTATTATGTAAGAAAGACTGGGAGGAAAAGCCAGAGAAATACAGACTTCTGAGTAGGACATCAATGATGGGTAAGTTATTGGAAGAGATTCTGAGAGATAGGGTCTATGTCTATCTATATGCAAGAACTGATTAGGAATACTTAGCATGGCTTTGTGCTTGGGAAAAGGTATCTCACAAACTTGACTGATTTTCTTTTGAAGAGATAACCAAGAAGATAGATGGCAGAAGAGTGGTAATCGATGTGTACATGCACATCAGCAAAGTAGCACATGGTAGGCTGGTTATTAAACTTAGATCACATGGGATCCAGGGAGAGCCAGCCAATTGGATACAAAATTGGCTTGACGGTAGGAAACACAGTGTGTTGGTAGAGGATTGCTGTACATAATGGAGGCCAGTGACCGGTGGTATGCCGCAAGGCTCAATGCTGAGTACACTGGTGTTCATCATTTATATAATTGGTATGGATGCAAATACAGGAGGCATGGTTAGTAAGTTTGTGAATCACACTAAAATTGGTGTTATAGTGCATAATGAAGAAGGTTATCTAAGAGTACAATGATCAATGGAGTTTAATTCAGATAAATGTGAGATGTTGCAGTTTGCTAAGACAAACTAGAGCAGGATTTGCATAGTTAATGGCAGGTCCCTGGGGAGAGTTTTTGAACAGAGAGACCTTCGGATACAGGTACATAGTTCATTGAAAGTAGCATCACAATGTAGACAGGATGTTGAAGAAGTCATTTGTCATGCTTGTCTTTCTTGGTCAGAGCATTGAGTACAGGAGTTGAGATATTAGTGAGGCCAAATTTGGAGTATCGTGTACAATTATGATCTCCCTGCTATTAGAAGGATGTTACTGAACAGAAAAGGATGTTACTAAGACTGGAGGGTTTAACTTACAAGGAAAGGCTGGATAGGCCGGGGCTGTTTTCCCTGGAGCGATTGAGGCTGAAGGGTGACCTTATAGAGGTTTATAAAATCATGAGGGGCATGGACAGGATAAATAGTCAAGTATTATCCCCAGAATTTGGAAGACCAAATCTAGAGGGCATAGGTTTAAGGTGAGAGGGGAAAGATTTAAAAGGACCCGAGGAGTAATTTTTTCACACAGAGGGTGGTGTGTGTACGGACTGAGCTGCTAGAGGAAGTGGTAGCAGCATTTAAAAGGCATCTGGATAGGAAAGTTTTAGAGGAACATGGGATCCTCTAATGCAGGAAAACGGTACATTTTCCGGTTCGATATGGATGGGTTGGGCCATATGGTCTGTTTCCATATTACTGGGGTAAATGGAGTAAAGATCGTCAACAATGATCAAGCCTAATGTCCGAAGAGGCTGAATGGCCTCTGATGTACATGTGACATCCAGAAGTGGGGTCTAAACCAGGCTTCAGGTACAAAGACCAAGGGTCGAAGAGGGTTGTCCACTAGCTCTTTGGGAGTTGGAAGCTTCCCATTTTCTCTAATGTTCCAAAACACTGTACGGTTAAAACAAAACATTTTAGTCAGAATTAATGTGCACCACCTGCAGTGTAATAAAAGAATGCTGGTGGGTCACTTTCTATTCTGAGTGAGGAGGGAATGGAACCGAAGTCGGCACAGAACTGAAACCTGATATTTCACTGTCACCAACAACAAACAAAACCAGGAAGTGGTGCAGAACCACAGCGGGTCTGGCAGCATCTGTGAAGATAAAATAGTGTTAACGTTTTGAGTCCTTCCTCAGAACTCCTCAAAAATGTAAAGTCTTTTTTCCAGACACATTTTATTGCCCTTTGGGGATCTGTTGGAATGTGGGATTGTGGGGAAATGCCTCTAAAATGGTGAGGGAAGATGGGGGAGGCGGCTGGAGCCAGAATATCCACCTTCTTCGTGCCGCTGTGCTATTTTCCCGATGGTGGGTGAGGGGTAGACGGAAGCCCTCCTGCTCAATGACCAGTTCAGCCACTTAATGGCCTGTTTCTGCCACACAGGCCCTCAGGTGTATTTTCATAGCAGCTTGGTTGGAGATTCCTGTACAGGCCAACTCTTGCAGTAACAGTGTCACTTGCCCTGACCACCCTAACCCCCAACATCGCTGTCACACCTTGCCCCCTCTGTCCGACTCCCAGGGCCTTCCCACATATCCCAGAGCCCATTGGGAGGGAAGTTTAACCTTTCAAAATGTACTCCCTTGTAGACACAGTGCCCATTGTTCCCGATCACTGATCTGCAAGCACTCTGTCTGGAAGCTCATACTGTTAGTTGTAGCCCCCGTTACAAGATCAAGACTTCATCCACAAAATAACACACTGCTCTGCTGTAGGTCATAGAATCATAGAGATGTACAGCATGGAAACAGATCCTTCGGTCCAACCCGTCCATGCCGACCAGATATCCCAACCCAATCTAGTCCCACCTGCCAGCACCCGGCCCATATCCCTCCAAACCCTTCCTATTCATATATCCATCCAAATGCCTCTTAAATGTTGCTATTGTACCAGCCTCCACCACTTCCTCTGGCAGCTCATTCCATACACACACCACCCTCTGTGTGAAAAAGTTGCCCCTTAGGTCTCTTTTATATCTTTCCCCTCTCACCCTAAACCTATGCCCTCGAGATCTGGACTCCCCGACCCCAGGGAATAGACTTTGCCTATTTACCCTATCCATGCCCCTCATAATTTTGTAAACCTCTATAAGGTCACCCCTCAGCCTCCGACGCTCGAGGGAAAACAGCCCCAGCTGTTCAGTCTCTCCGTATAGCTCAAATCCTCCAACCCTGGCAACATCCTTGTAAATCTTTTCTGAACCCTTTCAAGTTTCACAACATCTTTCCGATAGGAAGGAGACCAGAATTGCATGCAATATTCTAACAGTGGCCTAATCAATGTCCTGTACAGCCGCAACATGACCTCCCAACTCCTGTACTCAATACTCTGACCAATAAAGGAAAGCATACCAAACGCCTTCTTCACTATCCTATCAACCTGCAACTCCACTTTCAAGGAGCTATGAACCTGTACTCCAAGGTCTCTTTGTTCAGCAAAACTCCCGCGGACCTTACCATTAAGTGTATAAGTCCTGCTAAGATTTGCTTTCCCAAAATGCAGCACCTCGCATTTATCTGAATTAAACTCCATCTGCCCTTACCTTTGTGAAGTTGTCAAATTACCAGATCCTGAGACTGAAGGAAGATGAAGGTGGCCTTTGAAGACACATCATTGGAGGAAGGGACAGCAATTATATGGCTAGAATGTTGAAGAGAGGAGTCTCTGATAGAGGGTCTTGTGTGAGCAGAGACTGGGGGACGTTTGTGCAAGAGGGGATCTGTGAGAGAGGGGTGTGTGTGAGTGAGGGGATGGTGGGGGGGTGTGCAACTATGAGAGAGGGGGTACTTTGAGAATGGGTACTATGAAAGAGGGGGGACTATGTGAGGGGGTAACTGTGAGGGGTGGGGAACTGTGAGAGAGAAGTGACTGTGAAAGAGGGGCAAATATGGGGGGGCGACTGTGAGAGAGAGAGGGGCTGTGAGACAGAGAGGGGACTATGTGAGAAAGAGGGGATGGTGAGGGGGGGGGAATGGTGAGAGAGAGGGGACTGTGAGAGAGAGAGAGGGAGGATGGTGAGAGTGAGAGAGGGAACTGTGAGAGAGAGGGGGGACTGAGAGAGAGAGAGGGGGAATGTGAGAGTGAGGAGACTGTGAGTGGGGGGGTGGAGGACGGTGAGACAGAGGGGGATTGTAAGAGAGGGGGAGTGTCAGAGAGTGAGGGGACCATGAGTGGGGGTGAGGGAGGACAGTGAGATAGAGGGGGGATTGTGAGAGCTCTGGTTACAAATTTCAGCTCAAGACCGACTTGGTTTCCTACTTTGGAAAGTGCTACTCTATTTGGTAATAGTCAGCTTGTTCCTCAAACGTTGTCACCCACTTTGGTAGCACAACCACAACATGGGGTCAGATTGGATGAAGATTTAAATAGCTGGTGGATATAAAATGCAAAGACAGAGAAAGTGAGCTCAAATTCATTCCACCGAATGTCTCAAAGCATCTTCTGTCCAAGGAATTACTTTTGAAGTTTAGTCAATTCAGAAACCTGACTAATTTGAGCACAGCAAGCTCGCACAAATGTGATATTGACCAGCTAGTCTGCTGCACTAATATTGCTTGTCAGTAAATGTGGGATGCCAGAGGTAACTCTCCTGGCCTTCCAACAGATGCTGGGATTTTTATTGTAACCTGAGAGGGCAGGTTTAATGTCTCATCTTGAAGTATGGTATCTCTGAGGCTGATGGAGAGAGCATGAGGGATGGTCAGGAAATCTAAGATCGATGCCTCTTCATCCTTAGTCCTCTGTTAACTTTGCACATCTCAAGCCACACCTTATAAGGGTAGGGGAAATGACAGTCGAAATCAAGTACAGACCCCTGTCTCCTCTCTTTATCTTCTATAAGTAAGCTTTACCCAGCGCTAAATCGCCATTTCCCTGTTGCCATGCTGAAGAGACATTATATTCTATACTAACAATACCCAGCGTTATCACACTTCTGTCAAGCCTTCCACTGGCTCCAAATTCTTACACTTGCTTGTCCGATATCCAATACTAGGTGCACTGAAGTTTTCTCCAATATTTGGAAGATCAAAAGCATTGCCTTTGTTTTCCACCACAAACTCGATGCATTTTCTAGACACCAGTCTGTTCATTTCTCTGGGGCTGAGCCAGACTGCCTGCTAGTTTCTATCTGGCTCTGAGATGAACTTCAGGGTCACACACCCAGGCCATCAGTAAGATTGCCTACCTTCGCCTTCTGAAGATTTCCTGATTCTGACCCAGCCTAAATTAATCCACTGCTGATATCATCAACCTCGACTTTTCTTTAATCTCAAGACCTGATCCTTCCAATGCACTGCTGGTCAGTCTGCCCTGGTCCAACATATCCATGTTTAAGATCATCTTAAACTCTGCTGACCATGACCTAACTCACAGAAAGTCCCATTATCAATTTTGTCCTGACCTGCATTACCTCCCAGCCTGCCCAAACCTCTGATTTAAATCTTTCAACCTCATTTTCAAATCCCTACATTTGCATCTCCAAGTCTAGCCTTGTGTCCATTGTTGATTTTATTTACTGTACCATCGCTGATTGTGTCTTCAGCTAACTCCAAAACTCTGAAATTCCCTCCCTAAACCTCTCTGTCCCTCTTTCTTCCTTTAGGGTGCCCCAGAACAGTCAAGTTTTTGGTCACCTACCCTAGTGTCTCCTCATGTGAACTACCAGGGGACATTTCGCTCAGTAAAAGGCGATGCAACTAATGGTACTTGTTAATTGTATGAGTCCGGATTTCAGTGCTATCTACTAGTCTGAAATATGCCTCCTGAGGGCTGGAACCTATGAGCTGAGTACAGTTCCTCTGCATGGAGTCTGATCAAGGCTTGGTACTGCTGAGTCATCACTTCCCCGTTTTGTATTCCAGTCTTAAATGTGCAGTTGAGCATTCCTTTAGATTTTCTTTTGCCTTGTAATGTTTTTTGCTAACTGGATATTCTAATTCTGTACAGTGTCCTCTAAGTTCTGGATGTCTAGACTATATTGTGATTTGTACAGTATATGTGGGGCTGACTGTGAACAGGATTGGTGTAACAGAGCTGAAGAGACATTTGTACAATCTTCACAGTGAATTGAGAAGGGGCTGTGGCTGGGTTATGTCAAACTCAGAAGCATTGAGCTTCATAACAGCAGAACCTCATTTAAAGTGCTGGCTGCCTCTTGGGGGCAGATGGAAAGATTCACTGGCAGTCGGGAAGGAGGCGGGATTGAACTGGTAACGGCTGGTCCTGGCTAGGTTTGACAGGGAATGACCGATTCAGCTGGGATTCTACTGGACTCCATAAGAAATCCAGCAGGGACACTCAGCCGTGGAGTCAGCCTCAGAAATTTTTAGCTGGCTTGCATGCTCAGTCTCCCCACCCTCTCCCCACACTTGCCTGGAACAGGTTTCTCTTCCTCCACCCCACAACCCCAGTCCCAATTCAACGCAGGCCTCTCCACCCAACCCAATTACTGCACCTCCTGCCCTCAAAACACATCTGTCCCTCGTGAAGCCAGAGAAGCCTCCTCTGTTCCCCCTGTCTAAGGCAGAGGGGTGTTTTACATAGTATATGAGATCACCTAAAGATTTCTCTCCATTGCCTGCCCAGGAAATGGCTCTCTTTCTCTCGGGGTCTCCCCATCTTATCCCTGCACTGCTGTGTACGGGCGGGTGAATGGAGTTTCCCAGGTTGATGACCAGGGGCTTCCTGCTCCTTTTGGGTTTCACTGATTACCTACTTTTTCCATCATTCTCATATCCTTATAACTCCCTGAGTCCTGGGAAACCAGGATTGCAGCAATTCTATGATTAAATTTGAGGCTGGCAGCCTTTTCAAGTATTTAAATGACTGTTCAAATCATCTGCTTCCTTAACCAGTGTCCATTAGAATCAGATTAATGGCATTTTTAAATTTTTATCTCTGCTTTTCCTTTGAACATACTAGTCTGAAAACGTCTGATCTTGTCTGATGTCAGAAGTTAAGTAGACTCAGGCCTGGTTAGTACTTGAATGGGAGACTGCCTGGGGATAGTAGGTGCAGTCAGCTTAGCATGGCATGGTGGCTCAGTGGTTAGCACTGCTGCCTCACAACGCCAGGGACCCAGGTTCGATTCCCAGCCTCAGGTGACTGTCTGTGTGGAGTTTGCACATTTTCCCCGTGTCTGCGTGGGTTTCCTCTGGGTGCTCCGGTTTCCTCCCATAGTCCAAAGGTGTGCGGGTTAGGTGGACAGGCAATGTTAAATTGCCCATAGTGTCCAGGGATATGCAGGCTAGGTGGGTTAGCCTTGGGCTACAAGGGTAGGGCATGGGTCTGGGTGGGTTGCTTGTTGGTGGGTCAGTGTAGAATCCATGGGTTGAATGGCTTGCTCCCACACTGTAGGGATTCTATGATTTTCTCACCCATGTTCTGTTAACCACAGAGTCCTACTTTGTCTTATTTAAAGAGCTTGTGTAAAAGTGACCATGCTGAGGGACTGGATTGTCAGTGATGATGGTTGTTGTTGCTTCATAACAGGATAAAAATGCTGATACTGGTCCGTGGAACATGATAAAACCTCGGGATGATTATGGATGATTATATGACTCACCAGTGTAACCTGGAACAAGTTTCTGTGGATGGATCTGGTCCGACACATCAGGAGGACAGTAGTCACTGTATTCTGGATAATAGTCAGGGGCCCCAGTGGTAGGTGACAGGAGAGTGTGGTCAGCTCGAGCAGTTTTTGGATTCTTCAAGATATCGTGGGTTATCCTCCCGTAAGTCTTACCGAAATGGAATGGGATTGTACGGGCATATCCAGTATATCTGTATGAGAAATACAAGCAAAACACATTTTGGAGTGGACTATGGACTTTACTCAACTGTTAGCCAATGCAAACAATTGACTCTCAGTTGGTTCTTAATGAGTGGGCATTTAATGGTAACTCTGTGATGCCCAGAGGACACTGGGCAGCTACCCCTGGCTCTGACAAGTGGTTGGCAACACTTTCCTATACCTGACGTCACTCCATATACCCACCCCCAACATTCCCCATCAGTGGCATCACTTTGTGCATACTTCTGAGCACAGGTTAGCTTCCTTGGAGCCACAGTGACATCCCATGGTCAGATTCAGAATATTGAGAAACAGCACAGTTCCTGAACATCAATCTTGGTGTTCTTCATCATTCTGATCATGCATTCAGCAACAACTTGTATTTACATAGAACAATAGAACATAGAACATAGAACATAGAACAATACAGCACAGAACAGGCCCTTCGGCCCACGATGTTGTGCCGAACATTTGTCCTAGCTTAAGCACCCATCCGTGTACCTATCCAATTGTCGCTTAAAGGTCACCAATGATTCTGACTCTGCCACTCCCACAGGCAGCGCATTCCATGCCCCCACCACTCTCTGGGTAAAGAATCTACCCCTGACATCTCCCCTATACCTTCCACCCTTCACCTTAAATTTATGTCCCCTTGTAACACTCTGTTGTACCTGGGGAAAAAGTTTCTGATTGTCTACTCTATCTATTCCCCTGATCATCTTATACACCTCTATCAAGTCACCCCTCATCCTTCGCCATTCCAATGAGAAAATGCCTAGCACTCTCAACCTGTCCTCGTACGACCTATTCTCCATTCCAGGCAACATCCTGGTAAATCTTCTCTGCACCCTCTCCAAAGCTTCCACATCTTTCCTAAAGTGAGGCGACCAGAACTGCACACAGTACTCCAAATGTGGCCTAACCAAGGTCCTGTACAGCTGCAACATCACTTCACGACTCTTGAATTCAATCCCTCTGCTAATGAACGCTAATACACCATAGGCCTTCTTACAAGCTCTATCCACCTGAGTGGCAACTTTCAAAGACCTATGAACATAGACCCCAAGATCCCTCTGTTCCTCCACCTGACTAAGAACCCTACCATTAACCCTGTATTCCGCATTCTTATTTGTCCTTCCAAAATGGACAACCTCACACTTGGCAGGGTTGAACTCCATCTGCCACTCCTCAGCCCAGCTCTGCATCATATCTAAATCCCTTTGCAGCCGACAACAGCCCTCCTCACTATCCACAACTCCACCAATCTTCGTGTCATCTGCAAATTTACTGACCAACCCTTCGACTCCCTCATCCAAGTCATTAATAAAAATTACAAACAGCAGAGGACCCAGAACTGATCCCTGCGGAACTCCACTTGTAACTGGGCTCCAGGCTGAATATTTACCATCTACCACCACTCTCTGACTTCGACCGGTTAGCCAGTTTTCTATCCAACTGGCCAAATTTCCCTCTATCCCATGCCTCCTGACTTTCCGTATAAGCCTACCATGGGGAACCTTATCAAATGCCTTACTAAAATCCATGTATACTACATCCACTGCTCTACCCTCATCCACCTGCTTGGTCACCTCCTCAAAGAATTCAATAAGACTTGTAAGGCAAGACCTACCGTTCACAAATCCGTGCTGGCTGTCCCTAATCAAGCAGTGTCTTTCCAGATACTCATAAATCCTATCCCTCAGTACCCTTTCCATTACTTTGCCTACCACCGAAGTAAGACTAACTGGCCTGTAATTCCCGGGGTTATCCCTATTCCCTTTCTTGAACAGGGGCACAACATTCGCCACTCTCCAGTCCCCTGGTACCACCCCTGTTGACAGTGAAGACAAAAAGATCATTGCCAACGGTTCTGCAATTTCCTCTCTTGCTTCCCACATAATCCTCGAATATATCCTGTCAGGCCCGGGGGACTTGTCTATCCTCAAGTTGTTCAAAATGTCCAACACATCTTCCTTCCTAACAAGTATCTCCTCTAGCTTACCAGTCCATTTCACACGCTGTATCTTCAATGCTGTCAAGCATTCCAAGGCAGCGTTCCACCTCAGGAATGTCACGTCCAGATCTGTGACTGACCACTTACCCATGACTTAATGCCAATATATCTTGGCATCAATCCTAACCATACATTGACCTACCAGAAATCACAACATTGGAGCAAAGCGCAAAACACAATTAAATTTCATACAGAAACTGTTGAGTATCACTGGACAGTGGAACATATAGACACTGGCCTGGTTCTACTCAACAACAAATAATGCTCGTCAACAACCACATTATAGTGGTCTCTGAGAAGCCATGAAGCTTATTTCTGGGATGTTAAGAACTATGCAACTCAAGTGGCTTCCTGTGGCAGCCTTCCCAAGGAACCTCCCCAGTGCCCCCATCTTCCTTCAAGAATTTCACTCCCTGACAGATAACTCCCAAGCATTGCTATTAGCCCCGGACTCTCTCAATAAAAATCCATATGGCCATCTGAAGTGTTCCGGCTCCTGATGGAGCAGCTCCTGGCTGACTGCAAACAGCAGTGACATTTGTGGGTCCGGAGCAGGGGGCCCAGGGGAATGGAACAGCTATCCGAGACAGATCAATGAACTCTTCCTCTGAACAATCCATTCCTGGTGGGGTCACACCACATCAGTTGAAGCTTTCGATTGGATTGTTTACTGAGATGTCGGACTGTAACTGCTTCCCTAAGCCAAATGAGTCACAAAAAGTCGTGATGCCTTCACTCTGGGGAAATCCACAGTGAGCATCAATCGAAAACCAGAGGGTGATTCCTGGGTGATAAGAGCTAATCACTTTACTAGCTGACCCATGACTCTGGTTGTAGCTCAAAGCACGTGAATGTGTGACCCACGCCACCACGTGGAACATCACGGAGTCATGGGCTGTTTAAAGTTGAGCTTCTGCTGCTAGGAGCATTGTGGGTAATCCTGCCGTACTTGGTCGGTGGTGTTTTGCTCTTTTCTGCATAGCCCCAGCATCACGAGGACACAACTGAGAAAGGGATGGAGTCAGAAGGAATGGACGCAACTAACAAATCCGCTTACTGGCTGCTCCTTCTGCGACTGGCTTATTTGTTTACAGTATCAGGGAACCACATAACAAACATTGCACAACACCTTTCTCAAACGGATCATCCAATAGTCCATTAAAATCAACATGATTGATGAATGCTCATCTTCCATATTCTATTCCAGTGCCTGTCTCAGTTCCCCCTACACCGTACTGCCCTGTTGGCTTTAATCCAGCATGTGGAAGTTTGCTGACTTGCAGTGTGTGTGAGACCGAGGCCCAGTTGCTTCACAATGGCCCCTTCCCTCATCATGACTCTGAAGGTGGATAACAACTGCACAATGTTGAGCATTATTTGTGGCTCCTCATGTACCGAAACAGTCAGTGTCCATATGCTGCAAGACCTGGACACCATTCAGGCTTGAGCAGATATGTGTGTGACCTTTGTGCCACAGAAGTGTCAGACAAGAGAGAATCTAACCATCACCTCATGACATTCAATGATTACACCATCACTGTAACCCACATAAGATCATGACTGATCTGATTATAACTTCAATCTCACAATCCCAACTACCCCTGGTAACCTTTCACCTCCTTCCGTACCAAATATCTATCCACCCCTGCCTTTAATATATTCAAGGGCTCTGCTTCCATTACTGTTTCAAGAAGAGAGTTCCAAAGACTCAGGGCACTCTGAAAGGAAAGAAAATGGCATTACTTCTGTCTTAAGCGGCTCACCCCTGACTTTTAGCAGTGACTCCTAGTTCTACAATCTTCCAAAGGAGGAAACATCCTTTCCACATTCACCCTGTCAAGACCCCTGGAGATCTTTGATGTTCAAATCACATTGCCTCTTATTCTTCTAAACCCCATTGGACTCAAGCCTAACCTGTCTGACCTTTCCTCCTAAGACAACAAACTCAGTCCAGGTATTAGCCAAGTAAACCTTCTCTGAACTGCTTCCATTGTTTAATATCTTGCCTGAAATAAGATGATCAATACTGTAATGCAGATGTGGCCTCACTATGCTTGAAGTGTAACCTTCCTACTTTTGTATCCAATTCCCCTCACATTCTGTTATCTTTCCTGATTACCTGCCATACCTGCTAACTAACCTCTTGTGATTCAAGCACAGGGTCACCCAGGGCAACAGATTCATGGGAAACCACACCCTGCAGTGACACCTTTGAGCCGTTCACCATCCCGACTTGGAAATATATCACCATTCCTTCAGTGTCACTGAGTCAAAATCCTGGAACTTGCATCCTAACAGGATTGTGGGTATCCCTACATCAGATGGACTTCAGTCGGTTAAGAAGTACCACCATCTTCTCATGGGAAACTAGCAATGGGCAATGAATATTGGCCCAGCCAGATGTGCCCATACCCCATGAATGATAAAAGAAAACAAATATACTAAATGCATTAGTTCTGCTAAACAGTCTCCATCATCTGAAAGATCAATTCCATTTGATAAAAATAAAATTTGTCCATGATTATATAAAATGTTAATTTTTTAAAGTTTGTTTATCACACTTCATCGTCCATCTTAATCCCATCCCTGTGTCCCAAAGAGAGTGCTGCTATTATTAATGATGGCATGCATTAATGGTGAGAAGGGGTATGTTCAAAGGAGATGTGAGAGCTAAGTTGTTTTACACAGAGAGTGTAGGTACCCGGAATACACCCGGATACAGTGGTGGAGGCAAGTATGATAGAGGCATTTAAGGGGCTTTCAGGTAAGCACATGAATGAGCAAGCAATGGGAGGATTGGACCAAGGGCAAGCAGAAGGGATTAGTTTAGCATCATGTTCAGCACAACACTGTGGGCCGAAGGGCCTGTTCCTGTGCTGGACTGTTTTATGTTCCATCCTTAATGTACTTCCTGGTTTCTTGTTTGTGAGAATACACCAATATGATTGGCTACTTGCTTGCTTGATGACATCACTATTAATGGACATATGGAGATCCCTGTGACTTAGGACCAGTTTGCAATTGATGTTGGAAAGGGGTTATCCCCAGCACAGAGATTGCTAGGTTTTATGGGAAGCCTTTTTGATAATCAGCAGTTTTAACCTGTAATAGATCTATGCACTGACTAATAGAGGCCAGCATTGATGATAAATGGGATGGTTTAAAAGGCAGATTGGTTACCTTCTCCTAATGCTTCCAAGCTGATTTCGTAAACTGTTCAAATCAAACCATAACAGCATGGAGTACTAATCCCTTGTTACTTATGTAGAAACAGAAAACATGGGGAATACTCAGCAGCCTGGGAAAGCATTTTTGGAGATGGTAACTACACTAATGTTCGAGGTCAGAACAATTCTGGTGAAAATTTATAAAACCTGAATGTTAACACTGTTTCTTTCCTCCACAGATGCTGCCAGACCTGCTGAGTGCTTCCAGCATATGCAGTATTAATCACTGGTACACAGTCCCTACACTGTATAAGCAGCCATTTGGCCCATCGAGTCTGCACTGACTCTCCAAAGAGTATACCCCCCCCCATCCCTGTAACCTTGCATTTCTCATGGCTAAACCACCCAACCTGCGCATCTTTGGACTGGGGGACCCAATGTGCAACCTCCACACAGACAGTCACCCAAGGCTGGGATTGAACCTACATCCCTGGTGCTGTGAGGCAGCAGTGCTAATCACTGAGCCATCGTGCTGCACAATATCAGATGAGAGGCACTGGCATAGCAGTAATGTCACTGGGATAGTAATGGACGATCCCAGGCTAATGTTTAAATCTCCACCATGAGAGATGGTGACATTTGAGTTCAGTGTACAAACTGGAATTTAAGAACTAGCCTCATTGTGTCCATGCATTAGGGTTAGACTGTTGCTTTTAAGTCAAAAACAAATCTGGTTTTCTATTGTAATTTTGGGAAGTAAAGGTGCTATCTTCACCTAGTCTGGCCAACATGTGACTCCAGACCCACAACAATTGACTGCCCACTTGGCAATTAGGGACAGACAATTAATCCCTGTCAGCAATTCCTGCATTGATGGAAAAATAAGAAATACTGGTCAAATCTGTCAGAAGCGTGGCTAATACGATCAGCCAGTGATGTTCCAGATTTATTATCATTAACCAATGCAAAGCTTATTTTGCCCAAATCTTTCAGAATAGGGTAACATTCCAAATTGTTCCACAGAAACGTAATCAAAGAAGAATCGATAGCAAAGCAAAGAAGATATATTTTAAAAATGAGAACCCGGGTCAAAATGGATGAGTTTTTAAGAATTAGGCCAAAGTGATAGAGAGAGAGAGAGAGAGAAAGAGAGAGAGGGGTGGTATTCCAAAACCTAGGATGTAGATAATCAAAGGTACAGCCATTAACATTAGAACCAAGTGAAATGGGGCTGTGTAAGAGGCCAGCCAGAGGCAAAGGGAATCAATGGACTAAGGCAATGAAGAGATTCCAACAGAAATGCAGGCATTTTTAAAATTACAGAAAGGTGTAAGGTCAACAAGCACAAGATCAATGTGTGAGTGAGCTTGGATAGTTGTGGCCGAGCTTTAGAGGAATTGAAGTTTATAGAGGGTATATAGGACAGAAGAACAAGAAAATGGTTGCACCTGTAGATGACAAAGATATGAAGGAAAGTTTAAATAAATGATAGATGAGATGGACTATGGTGCTGTGGTAATGGAGATGATTTGGGGTGGAATACAGGCTAAAGACTTGACAGTGATTGTCCTCAGAGATTCCTGATATAGTAAAGAATATTTTATTTGAAATCTAAGCAGAAAGTGTTTGAAATACTCAGCCAGCCAGGCAGCCATGATGTAGTAACTCATTGTTACAGGGTAACTGGAGTTTCTTGTTGCATCTTTTCTTAAGCTGCTTCTATTCTCTTGTCTGGGAATGTGACTTACCCAGGTATATAATGTGGTTCTGGGGTATCGAGAATCTGTTTGTACACATCCATCCTCTGAGTGCAGCTCTGTTGCAAATTGCTGGATGTTCAGGAGCCTAAGGTTTATCTTACTGTCAGTGTAAAGCTGTTACTTAGCAACCAACTTACAATACCCATGACAACAGCACTGCCACCTTTGCTAGTCAGCAGTCCTGAATCTGCTACTTGATGCTGGGGCAATCTTTGGGCATCAGGAAACAATCCCTGCAGCAAACATGATGGGCTCATCCATCCCATTCCGGTCACATTGGCCAAAAGTATTGGTAGACAGTAGCGGCAATATCCTAAATGCACCGCATGACATGGGCAGTTCAATATCCCGTAAGCCTGCTTATCGTGGGAAAGCCCCTCTCCATCCCCCTAGACACTACTGTTTCAAAGAGAAATACTTCCCTCATGGTAGTCAAGCCTTTCAATCTCTTCTCGCTCAATACCAAGCAAGAGCTATGATACAACCTGGACTGGAATGTGTAGGAGTACACATCCCGACCCCAATGGAGCGACAAGCTCTAAATCAAGACCAGCAAGGATCTTCAGCAGCTGACCAGCCCCGGTCAGACACTCAGGGAGGTCAAGGAACAGCAGCAGGTCAGGCTCCTGACAGCACTGGGCCTGGTCCGATGGAGAGCCAAGCTCCAGAATTTCAGCAGAAGTGCCCATGTGAGTTGGTCACTCAGAAGTGCTGCCCGTGCAAACAACTTATGGAACGCGAATTAGCTAAAATGGCAGAAACGTGTCCACAAGACAAGCAGCAGCAGCAGGTGGAATCAGTGACCCCATCACCAGTTGAACCATTAGAGACCTTAGAAGCTTCTTCTACCCAACTAGAAGCTGAAACATCGCCTGAACCACTAGAGACCCTGGCAGGGTCTCCTACCACACCGTTAGAGAATCTGGAAACATCTCCCGAGCTACCAGAGAACTTGGAACCATCTCCCACTGAGCCATCAGAGAAGCCGGAAACATCTCCCGAGCCACCTGAGAGCTTGGAACCGTCTCCCACTGTACAACTGGAGACTTCAGAAGTATTTCCTGAGCCTGGGGAGAACCCGGAAACGTCCCCTGAGGCACCAGAGAACGTGGAAACCTCTCCGGAACCACCCGAGAACGTGGAGCCAGTGGAGAACCTGGAGACATCCCCCGAGGCCCCGGAAAACCTGGAAGGCTCTCCCACCGAGCAAGTGGAGAACTTGACATCATCAGCTGATTCACCTGTGAACTGACACATCATCATCATCATCATCAGGTATTCACACAGACAACTTGGGGAAGAAAGGACCTCTGTACTGTTTATTTGTGTCTTAAGTTGTTAGTTGTCCTATGTTGTCTCAATTGTGTAATGACTTACACGATTAGCTAACTGTGGTGTTTCTGACCTGGCATCAGCAAACATTGGCAAAAGTTATTCAGATATGGTGCTGTGTCTAGCCCCCTCATACAACTGAATTTAAAACATGTCTCATGCATCGTGCTATAATACTAACTGCCACCATTGACAGCTCGAGACAGTCGTGTTATTTTATACAGAAATGCGTGTAGATTAATCTCTCTCTTCCTCCAGCAATATGTCTTCTTACCTTTGAATCACACCTGGCAGTAAGCTGGCTGCGTTAATGATCCAAGCATAAGTTCAAAACACCAGCACAGCTCCAGCGTTGTTTTCAAAGGACCCCTGATGCTTTTGGCTCAGTTGGGCTATTACTGAATGAAATTTTGAATTGTTTTATGATATCATGTGGGAGGCATTCTGACATCAGAAAGGAAGTAAGATGAATCGAGATGAACATAAACGAGTAAGCGATGTTCCATCAGAGTCAGACTGTGTCTTCTAATACTGAAATATAGAACATAGAACATAGAAAAATACAGCGCAGTACAGGCCCTCGATGTTGCGCCGATGCAAGCCCACCTAACCTACACTAGCCCACTATCCTCCATATGCCTATCCAATGCCCGTTTAAATGCCCATAAAGAGGGAGAGTCCACCACTGCTACTGGCAGGGCATTCCATGAACTCACGACTCGCTGAGTAAAGAAAATGTGTATCTTAAAACAAAACGTCACGGAAACAGCCAGGAATAAGTCTATGTTAAACCTTATGTTGTGAGACATTGTCAATCACTAATCTCATTTTAAAGTATCATGTAGAGCACAGTGATCATATGATAGAATTCTATCAGTGTCAACATGATGTGATCGCATTCAAGACTTAAATTTAAGCAATGTTAACATGGCGGTGAGAAGGATAACTTGTGGATTAGGAAATTGAATGAAAAGATGTGACAGTAGATAAGCAAAGGAAGTTTTGAAAAATTCACAATTCTCGATTGCTACGAACAATTAAATCCACTGGAAAAGTGTAGGAAAAGCTCCAAACAAGGACTGACAAGAGATGTAAGGTTAAATTGAGAAAAGAAACACAGAATTGGCCAAAAAAGAGTAGTCATTGTGTGATTTGCAAGTATGTAAAAATAAATCGGCAAAAGAATCACCGAGAGATTGATATAAAAGAGGGAGAAGGAGCATGTGAATATCCTAGAGAAGCATTTTCAATTGTCCAAAAAGACTAGGTCAGTGAAATGAATGAATTATTTTAAGAGGCATAGACAGCAGAAATTGTGATAAAGATTAAATAAATACTTTGTGACTATTTACACAGTAGCAAATAGACAAAAATAGAAGGAACCAAAGGTCTAATGAGAATGAAGAATTGAAAGTCATTAATTTTAGACGACGAGAGAAAGGGTGAAGGTTGAGAGTTAAGGAATCCCAGTATACAAGGACTTTTAAAGAGGTTACTGCAGAATGTACATGAGTTTTAGTTTTCTACTATTTGCTAGATACGAGAGAAGTTTATTGGAAGGTAAAAAAAGCAATTCCTTTTCAAGAAAAGGGAAAGAAAACAGACCAATGGGCCAATTAACCTGACAACAATAAGTAGGGAAAATGGTAGGATTCCTGATTAAGAAATTCTTGATTCCTGACTAAGAACTTAGAAATACAATACAATTATGTAGAGTCAGAAAAGGTTTATATAAGATATATCAATTTTGATGTGTCTATTAATAGGTCCACTGAGCCTCCAATCCACTGGCAGGACAATGTTTGACCATTAACTGCTACAGCCAGTGACAGGACAGATATTTTCTATAACATAATCTTCAGCATGTCTATTAATTTGCATTTCTTTGCAGCCAGCTAACCACATTCTTGATGGCAGTCCTAGGACTGTGCTACACAACAGCAAAGACCAGCAAAAGGAGACAACAATATAATGGTAAGCACACTCAATGTCAAAATAGCTCCGGCAATTCCAGTAATATGGGTGGCGTGGTGGCTCAGTGGTTAGCACTGCTACCTCACAGCATTAGGGTCCCAGGTTTGATTCTAGCCTCGGGCAGCTGTCTGTGTAGAGTTTGCACGTCCTCCCTGTGTCTGTGTTTGTTTCCTCTGGGTGCTCCAGTTTCCTCCCACAGTCCAAAGATGTGCAAATTAGGTGAATTGGCCAAGCTAAATTGCCCATAGTGCTAGGTGCACTAGTCAGAGGGAAATGGGTCTGGGTGGGTATTCTTCAGCGGGTCGGTGTGGACTTGTTGGGCCGAAGGGCCTGTTTCCACACTGTAGGGAATCTAATCCAGAAATTTTCCTTTGTATCGATCAAAAAAAATTTTTATTTGTGTTAAGTTTTTTGATCAAGGTTCGGTTAGATTTTTTTGTGAAGATCTGTGCATTTGTAGTTTACAGCATTGATCGTGATGGAAGTGTTATTTATGTTAGAGTTTGTATTAGAGATTGAGTTTTCTTACAGATTGTGTAAAAGACAGTGTTGTGTTAAACACTACTTGTGTTGGAGACTGTGTAAGTAATGCTTTTGGATCAGAATTTGTGTTAGAGTTAGTGCTTGAGTTGGAATTTATGTTAGACTCTGCTTATATTAGACCCACAATGTTCTTAGGGAGGAAATTCCAAGATTCAGCGACAGTGAAGGAATGGCGATATATTTCCAAGTCAGGATGATCAGTGGCTTAGAGGGGAACTTACACGGGGTGGTGTTCCCATGTGTCTGTTGCCCTTGTCCATCTAGATATAAGTGACCATGGGTTTGGAAAGCGCTGTCTGAGGATCATTGGTATTTACTGTGGTGTAACGTGTAGACACTGCTGCTACTGAACACTGGTGATGGAGGTAGTGGGTGCATGTATGGAGAAAGCAGGTGAATTAGTTGCAAAGGATACCTAGTGCTGACTTGCACTTGTAGCCCCTGTGTTTATATGGCAAGTCCAGCTGGTCAGTGGTAACTCCCAGGATGTTAATAGTGGAGTAATTCAGTGATGGCAACACTAGTGACACTCCCACACTAACACCATCACCCAGTGACACCCCCACACTAGCACCAACTCTTGGTGACATACACACACTAACACTCATTGACCATTGCACAGTAGCATCACACTGCTCACACCCAAGACAGTGCCTGTGCTGCTGTGGGACTGTGAATAGATAGAGTGCATGAGGTTATGGTTGAGATCAATAGTGTTCAGACGAAGGGATACAGGTTAAATCCTGAACCTTGTTTTTGACTTCCACATCCTTCTCCTCCTCATTAATGTATACAACGAGGAGTGACCCACAAAATCCTCAGCCTCCTCCTGCTCCAGTGAATCTGAGAATGCATGAATATTAGTTCTTTGTGATCTAAGAGGCAAAGATGGTGATGAGAGATTGATGCTATGGCCTAGTTCACAAGGCTGTGGTGCTGTTTGCATTGAACTGGCTCATCTAACTTCCATATTTCTGGACCCAATTCAGATGTTCCCATATATGAGAGGGTACAAAGTTAGAGGAGTTGAGGTGAACAATAGTCAACTCAGGAGGGAATTCAGGAGGAAGTGCTTTACCCAGAGAATTGTGGGACTGTAGAATTAATTGGCACGGTGAACAATTTAGTCAAATCCCATCGATTTACTGGGAAAGTCAATATAAAATTGAGGGTGCTGGATTCAAAGGTCGTGTTGACATGTTTGAATGAATAGGGTGTGGGTGTGTGTGGAGACCCCATTGGTTCATAAACACTAGTATGGACTGGCTGGACTGAACGGCCTTGCTCTGTATTGTACATTCTATACTTACTCATGTATGTGAGGAGTTGCTAGAGGGAAGGTTACAGTAATTGTAAAAGATCCTGACTATGATTCATTCATCATGCCCCACCCCCTTGATTTCCCACCTTCTTTAACAAGTGAAGAGTGATCTATTTGTTTTTAATTTTTGTGTCTAAAAAAGGCCTGACTGAGTGTCTGCTCAGACCTCATTGAAGGTCCATGTTAAAACATTGGAAATAAGAGTGAGTAGACATCCCACCCCTCGACTCTGCTTATTCAGCTTGATTGCTGCTTGACTTCTACCTCAATGCTATTTCCTACTCTATCCCCACAATGCTGCCATCTTCTCAGTGTCTCGGGTAGGCTCCACTGACATGATCGAATCCTGACCTACATACTTAAAGGCAATCTCACATTGGATTAGGCTGGGGGTTCTTATTGTTCATAAGATCCTGGTGAGAACAAGGGTGGGTTAGCTTCCCCTGACACCCAGCTATTTTGAATGCCCCAATAACTGTGCCCCTATAAGGCAGGCACATACCAACCCAGGTGAAGGAAGTGACCATGTCCCTGCTGTTCCTGTCTGATGTACTAACCCACATGAAAGGAGGTTTCACAGTGACTTTAAACCACTGCAACATAACCATGGAGTTCAAGCTGTGAACATTACATCACACTGATATCTTCCTAACCCCACTGCAAACACCTTCCATGGTCTTTCCAGTTTTTTTCTGTTTCTCTGGTTTAAATATAAAATTTTCATTCCTTGCTTTCCAATGCCGCAATGCTCTGGCCCCCCTTCTGGGATCTTTGTCACCCTCCTGACAGGATAGATGGTGTTTCTTGTCACCTTGCCCAAAAAGTGACTCCGCTGGCAGATTGTCTGATGTGGCAGCCTCAATAATGGACACACAGCTCTGGAGAAAGGCTGAAGCGACAACTTTCTGACCTTGAAAGGTGAGAGAGTTTTTTTTTCCCTTAGCAACAGCTAAGGGAAGTCCAATACAAATGGAACCGCGGAGATTTACCATTATCTGGTCAAATATTAAAATCACACAACACTAGGTTATAGTCCAACAGGTTTATTTGGAAGCACTAGCTTTCAGAGCGCTGCTCCTTCATGAAGCTCCGAAAGCTAGTGTGCTTCCAAATAAACCTGTTGGACTATAACCTGGTGTTGTGTGATTTTTAACTTTGTCCACCCCAGTCCAACACCGGCATCTCCAAATCATGACGGGTCAAATATGATTGTCAAACATTAACAGATATTCTTTGTGCGCTCTCTTTCAGGGACACCACCAGGAAATGCTGCAGTCTCAGGCCCTTCATCCCTGAATTAGGGAGAGTGGCATTGATCCTTCAGGATACACCTTTTGGCAGTAAACGTGAGATGCAATAAAGAGCCTCAGCAACAAGAAAAAAATGTTTCCCCGCTGTTTTTCTATTTAGGAGTGAAGGTTTCATCAGAGATTTTATGGAGATTATGTATTTTTACAGACTATCATTTTTCTGAGGGTAATGTGTATGGCAAGGTCTCTGGTGACACTTATTCTATTGTTGCATTGACCAAATGTTTTTTTCTATTGAATGGGTTTGTCAGAGTTGTTGGGGTCTGGATGTCTCTGATTAAGCCAACATTCATTGTTCATCTGTAATCACTGTGACAGTGTTGTTGAACTGCCTTCTTGAACACTTCATTCAGGATGGTGTTAAGCTTCCAAGTTTCTTAAGTGTTGTTAGAGCTTGCACTCATCCAGGCAAGTGGGGTTAATGTCTGATTAGTCATATAGTCCAATTTGTTAATATTCTTATTTAAGGCTAAGAATAAGGTATCTGGTGATTACTAAATATCTGAACACATATTCAGGCAGTGCCTGTGAACTGGGCTATGGAAAGTGCTATAGAATGAGTTGTCAATAAACTCTAGCCAAAAAAAGAAAGTGCATTGGTTTTTTTTTGTCTCACTGAAGGGCTTGAATCCAGATGGATGGAAACCCTCTTTTTATATCCATTTTACACAATGCAAGCTAGCAATCAGAGAAAATAGTGACATTCAACAAATAGACACTTCCAAAGAATTGCTACATTTGACTATTCCAAAATTAGTTGCATTCAAAGCTGCCTAACAATACAGTGGGGCTTACTGCAATGTTTTCAGTCACTTATTTAGAACACTGTTCTATTTGATGTGCTATGTGGAGAGTTCAACCATAGTGTATCTGTTAGCCACATTTACCTCCAGTTCATAGAATCATGGAATCCCTGAACCAACCCTCCAAAATGCATCCCACCCAGACCCACTCCCTGCTCTATCCCTGTAACCCTGCATTTCCCATGGCTAATCCATCTAGTCTACACATCCATGGACATGATGGGCAATTTAGTGCGGCCAATCCACCTAAACCATACACATTTGAACTGTGGGAGGAAACCCTCACAGTCACAAGGAGAATGTGCAAACTCCACACAGTTAATTATACTTGTATGTTAGAGTAAAACTTGTATGTGTACTGTGCTATTGTAAAGTGTATTGTTATTTGTTATAACCACAGAACGTGTAGCTTTATTCTCTTGGAAAACACCTGGGAACTGACACTTTATCTATTTCTGAAAAATTACTTTCCAGAGCCTTGCCAGACTGTAACATAAACTTGGGGACTTTTCCAGGATCAAAACACCTTTCACATTTGGGTCTAGGTTCCATTTGCTCTGACATCAATCTTGACGTTGCCTCTAATTATCATGGTATCCCATCATTCCTCATCTGATTCCACAGCTGATGGAGCTGTGTTCATTCAAGAAGGAGCAGCTCAAACCCCAGTGAGTCATGAAGAGAAGGGAAACAGAATTGAAATCTCCCATCCATTATCCTTCTCCAGTGAGTTTGAAGCAGAAATCTGTGCATGAGATGGCACACCCTATAGACAGCAAATATCCTACATGTCCTTCAGGAAGACAGTGGGAGATTGATGACCCTGGTGCAAGAGGCTGTGGAGGTGGGGATATAGGAGGAGGGTAAAACGTAAATAGTTCATTGGTAGAATGAAACTTAGGGGCAGTTGTAGTAGAATAGATTAATTACTGTCATGCTAATTGTTAGAGGGCATTATCAGTGATGTCAAACCATGCTATATCACAAGGAGCTGGAATCTGAGAAAGGTTGGAACTTTTACAATAGTCTACAGTAAAATGGTGTAAATAGCAACTAAAATGTTGCACCAGCTCTCTTCCTGTTCTCTCCCATCAAGGACATGCAAACCCCACTTATGGTTTTAATGCATTGTACAGCGGGTGTGCCCTATAGCACTAAATGCAATTACACGTCTGTGTACATTTTCACTCTGTTGATATGTGTAGATGATGTAGTGATACTTAAATCTTCGCCGTGATACTTTGTGTGCAGCGACCATGGAAATTCCAGACATTAAAACAGACAGGGCCTTGGTTTAACAATTCATTCTGAATGATGACACCTGTGGCAATGCAGTAGCCCTTCAGTGAGGAAAGGAGGAATCGATCTAGACGTGAGTCTGTCAAAATATGTCTCCAGTCGTGCTGCTTTCCCATTTATAGAGTGTCTGAATAGATCAGAAACGTACAATGGCTCTGTACAGCTGCAGAATGCAGATAACTGCGCTGTTTCTAGAGCAAGTAAAGAGAGTCTAATACAGTCTCTCTGGCAGCTCATTTTGGTTGGTGTGAGGGATGGTGTTGTGGTGAAAGAGTAGCTGAAAGAAGAATGTGACCGAGACAGAATGCTTTGTGAATCTGCATTGGTACAATTCAATTTCTTTGTAAAAGACGGTTCTGAGGAAGGGTCACTGGACCTGGACTCCGATTTCTATACAGCAATTTCTCTTTTTAATTATAATAGACCAACTGCTGGATTAGCATTGGCAGATTCTGTGGCACTGGCTAGTCTACAATTGGATTCAGTGCCCTCAGGTCAGGGAGGGGAAGTGCCACCCAGTCCCCCCAAAGCCTCTCTCTACACCCCAACAGTGATAATGAGCATCCATCAGCTGAGAGCAGGTCAACACGGCAGTCATCTCTATCAAGGTGGGATACCAAGCCAAGACTCTGTTGAAACGGATGTGGGAGTGAGCTGGGTTATCAGTCAGTGAGGCAGAAAGATGCCCCTGTCAGCAGGACTAAAGGTTTCTGGAATCGAGAGTAAATTCTGGTGGACTGTGATTTGCAATCATTATTAAAATTTCTAGAAGAGAAGGAAACTGCCAAGTGGATGGTTATTAGAAAGATATTAGCCGTATTATCTGTCAGTAACTGAAGTGCTGACGAAGGTGTTTATCAGAAACATATCTATACAGCTCCTGGGAAAATGAACACAATGCTCAGATCGCTTGTGTAAGTGTTCAACTTGAGGAATGACTCATTATATTTGGAATTACTGCACAGGAAACATCACCAAGACCAGAAAGGGCAGATAAAGACCTCCAGATCAGTCCAAAGGTCAGGACACATTAACCTGAAGGCACAAACCCACAGCTGAGATAACGTCTGAGCAACTCCCCAGATCCAGGAGAGCCAGGACTCCTGCTGGCAGTTGTCTGATTTGGAGACAATGTTGAACCAGCAGCAATAAAGATTAATGAAATGAGCTCGACAAGCTCGATTGGTGAGTGAAACAGTGGCTCATACAGTTAGACCAAAAACACACGATCAGTGGAAAGGAAAGGTCATATTCATTATGGGAATGTATTTGAGGTATTCGGGCTGGAGAGGGAGGTTGTGGATTCAGATCAGATAATTTAAGAGAGTCAAGAATTCACAGGCAAACACATGGACATATTCCCTATTACTGCACTTTTACACAGTGAATGTACAATGTCTCTCCCTTCGTTTATTTCAATATTTTGAATTTTCATTGGTCTGCTAAGTATATCACTTGAAGAGCTGACTATTGAGGCTCAGCTGAGAGTTACATCAGAGGTTACCGATGGAGTAACTTCACTTCTCTGTGAAAATGACAGAACAATTGAAAGAGCCAGCTGCCTGAGAAATGGATGACTGATGACTCCTCAGAGATGTGTGCTTTCCACGTTCACCTCGTTATCATAGCAGTGAACTTCCTTCGATGAAGCATGTTTCTGGGGCTGACCCGGCATGGGCGTCTGGGAACTGCCTGCCATTGTCCGACAACGTTGACAGCAGCAGTGGGCACAGCAAGATGTCAGGACTCTGTCCAGTGGGCTGAAGGAGTGCATCCAGAGTGGTAGGAAGTCCCAAGATCGCAGCTTTGGGGGCAGAATCCGAGGGCATTTCTTTTGGATGATGTTGATGGTGACAATGAGAATGAGGATGACGAAGATGGGCCCAGCAACGGCTCCGAGCACTATCCAACCTGCCATGGACAACCCAAAGAGAGTGCCTGGGATCAGGATGAAACTGAGCAGCAGGTACATGATGGGAAACCAACGATAGCGAGCAGTAACATTCCCAAACACCTTGGCCAGTGAGATCGGGATGCGCATGTACGGAATACAATACCAGATGAGAATTCCAGACAGGTTAAAAAACAGATGGATGAGAGCAACCTGGCAAAAGGAGAAGTGCCGTCAGTGTCAGGACATTAAGCTCATTAGAATGCTGAGGAATGGTCATCAGTCTCTCTGAACCCTGTACAACCAGCTCTTACAGAGCTCTGTTAGTCCACAGTCAGGAAAAGCTCCAGACCAATTCCTCAAAAATTAACCTAAATTTGGATCTCACATTCTAGACCAGGAACTTGCAAGCTCCTGTCTCATTGGCTGTTTAGATGGTTACCATAGAGCCTCAGGAGGCAAACAGCAAATTTCCATTGGTGTTTGGGTTGGGCTGTATAAATAACTCAAGCTGCTCCTATTATCCTTGCCCTTTACCAACATCCTGGATGCAAAGACTCAAACAAGACCACCCACGGTGTTAAATGAATACTCCTCTTTGGTCTTCACTCTGGAGAAGAGTGTAGGTACGGAATTCAGGAAAAGGGATTATGATGAACTTGAACAGTTTGACACAGGAAATAGGGAGCTATTGGAAACATACAAATCTCCTGACCTGGATGAATTGCATCCCAGGCTGCTGTGGGTGGGGAGGCTGGAAATTGTAGGGGCTCTGACTCAAATGTTTAATTCCACTCTGGCCATCAGGGAAGTTCCAGACGACTGGAGGACGGCCAATGTGGTTCCTCTTCAAGATGGATGGTAGCAATGAATGAGGAAATTGTAGACTGGTGATGTAGTTAAATGGATTTTAGTAAAACTTTTGACAAGGCCCTACAGGGAGACTGATTGAAAAGGTGTGAAAGCACATGGAATTGTGGGGAAACTTGGTGAGATGGATCAGAAACTGGCTTAGTAATAGGAACAAAGGGTAGTGGGAGAAGGCTGTTTGAGTGACTGGAGTCCGATGTCCAGTGATGCACCACAAGGATCAGTATTGGGACACTTATTGTTTGTTAGATACATAAATAATTTGGATGAAAATGTGCAAGCAAATTTGCAGCATTACCAAGATTGGCAGAGTTGTTCATAGTGAAGAAGATGGTTGTAGGTTACAGGGAGATACAGATGGGTTGGTCAAAGGGGAAGACCAGTGGCAGATGGTATTTAATCCTGATCAGTGCGAGGTGATGCACGTTGGAAGAAGAAACAAATTGAAGGAGTATTTAAGGAATGGCAGGACATTGGGTAGCTCAGAGGGACAGAGGGATCTTGGAGTAATTATTCACCCATCCCTGAAGTCAGCAGAACACATGAATAAGATAGTTAAGACGATATATAGGACATTTATTTTCATCAGTCGTGGCATAGAGTATAAGAACAAGGAAGTAATGTTGAAGTTGTACAGAGCATTGTGAGGCCACAGATGGGGTACTGTGTGCAGGTCTGGTCACCTCACTACAGGAAGGATGTGATAGCACTAGCAGGGGTACAGAGATGTTGCCTGGGACGGAAAAATTCAGCTGTAAGGAGAGACTGGAGAGGTTTGACTTGTTTTCTTTAGAGCAGAGAAAGCTCAGGGGAATATGATTGAGGTGTATAGCATTATGAGGGGCTAGGGACAAATAGAGAGTAGCAGTCAACCACGAGAAGGTGTAGTTTTAGGATAAGGGGCAGGAGATTCAGGGGTAATTTGGGAAAAAAAAAGCAGGTGGTGGGAATCTGGAATTCACTGCCTGGGAAGGTCATAGAGGCTGGAAACCTAGCAACCTTTAAAAAATATTTGGACGAGCACTTCAAATATCAGAACATTCAAAGAAATGGGACAAGTGCAGAAATAGTGCAGCTTTAGTTGTAGTTATGTCGGTGCAGACTGAATGGGCTTTGTCTGCACTGTTTTAATATCTAGAGGCTGCGTCTGGAGTATTGGTACAATTTTGGTCCTTATTTGAGGAGGGATGTAGACATATTGGAGGAAGTTCAGAGGAGGTTCACTAGATTGATTCCAGAGACAAGGGGTTTGTGTGTGAAGAGAGATTGAGCAATTAAGGCCAATGATCTTTGGAATTTAGATGAATGGAAGGAGATCTCATTGAGGTGAGTAAAATGTTAAAGGGAATTTACAAAATAGCTGTAGAAAGAATGTTTCCTCATTCATGAGACATCAAGCATGAGACATTACAGTTTTAAAGTAAAGGGTAGCAGTTTTAAAATAAAGATTAGGAGAAACTATGTCTCTCAAAGGGTCATGAATCTCTGGAATTCACGACCCCAGAGTGCAATGGATGCTGGGACATTGAGTAAAGATAAGGAGGAGATGGATAGATAGATGTTTAACTAGTCATGGGTTAAAGGGCTGTGGTGAGCAGGCAGGAAAGTGGAGTTGAGGCTGAGATCAGATCAGCCAAGATCATATTGAATGGTGGAGCAGGCCTAAGGTGCTCCTGCTCCTAGTTCTTATCTTTATGTTCTTGAGTAAGGACTCAAAATACTGACAAGTTAG